>NW_001884554.1:1279646-1420076 GCF_000146915.1 Parastagonospora nodorum SN15 | reverse complement strand
CCGTTGAAGGCTTGAGTGAAGGTTGCTCCAGGTTGACCGTTGACATGCATGGGGAAGGCAAGGCCCCGCTTGCCTGAGGAAGCACCGCGGATGGGAGAAGCCTCCATCAATCCGGTGAAAGCCGCAAGGGCGAAAAGGAGTGATGATTGAACCATGATTGGTAGTGATAAAAGAATGAATGGACTGGTACAAAGATACCGAAGGAGTGTAAGGTCAACTGAGACTGTGAAGGAGGGGATGATCAAGATCAAACAAAAACATTGTGGTTCCCACCTCTGCACTTATACTTGAGAAGTGAGAAATACGAGAACGCCCCACGCCGCCAACATTTCACGCCTCCCGGCGCTCCGGCGCAGTCGTGCACTGAGCTGTCTTGCATTCTTTCGGGCAAGTCCAGCGGGCATGGGTTTCAGAAGCAAAACTGCCCAGCTCGCGCCAATACGTGTGAATAAGGTTGAATTCACTTTTCCAATGGCCCGGTTCCGACACCCCAATCAGTTGCCAGGAACAGTGCAAGAGTGTCGCTACCCAAGTCTCGATCCCGAGTGCCGCGTGGATTGTGGAAATGAGATACCCACCCTTGGCATAGGCCAGTGCCGTCATCAAGGCACCGAGCAAATCGGAGTCCGGGCGGTTGGGCCACGTCGAAGGAAGACATGCCTGCTATCGATAAGCGCATACGCAAGACGAAAAGATCTTCGTCTCGCCGGACGGCCGTTGGTGGATAGAGAGAGGGGCCGACTGCTAGGCACAGAATATAGTGCGTGTTCACGCAGGAACAAGATTCTGGACGTGCAAGTGGGCACTTGATGGAGAGCTGAAGTCGCAAGGCTAGTCAGGCACCCAGGCGTCGATGTTCGCTTAGTCGTGTGCTAGAAGGCGCCAACCGTGACACGAAGTCCCGTCCCGCGTCGTCCGAGGGAGATCACCACGTTTCATTAATGAAAAACGTCCTGTCAGCCCCAATCATTGGCTGACAGCTCATATGTCATCAGAAATGAAGCGTAGCGCCCTGCGATCTGGACCAGATTCTTTCTCCCGTTTCCAGGCTTTTTTGCTGCAGAGGCAGAGACATGTCGCAAAACTCAAGCACAAGACCTCGTCCGAGCCGCGCGTCTCAACCACTTAGGACCTGCATAAGTGCCCCGGGCACCGTCAACGGTCATTGGCGAACGCCATGCGAACGCATGCTCACATCGTAGCGTCATAAGTCGCCGAAGTCGAGACTCCTTACCCCACGAATCACGACTTCTGTGTTTCTAGCTTCATGCGGGATGTAAAAGATGACCGTCACTATGATCAGTCGGCTTTGGATGTCTCGCTTGCTCAAAACATGCACAGCAGGAAGACATTCTAGACAAAAAGCCTCCTCGGCGAGCTGCAGCGCCCTTGCTGTATGATTCCTCCGGCGGAGCATCACTGGCCACGTCTTTGCCAGCGCAGCCATCCTGGAGCAAGCCCCGTGACCCGACTTGGTGACGTTTATGGATACTCGTCCACGACAGCGTCTTCGAAACGAGAAACTGTAGGCCGACTTGCAAGCGACATGACAAGTGTGGTATTACTACTGGTTGTACAAAAGGCGGTATCTGAGACCAGCCTACGTTACTCAACAGCACATTACAGATTCCCCAGACTAAGCGACCGATCAAACTCGGTAGTAATCTCTTATGCATCTCAACACTTTGAGATTGGTCATCTGCTCAAGGTTTTGCAGATGATCACCTCCACCTTACACATTTCTGCAGTGTGCGACAAACTCTGACTATCTTGATATGGTCATGAGTGTCAGAGTTTTACCCAGGCCCGCAGTTGTAGTCTCTGCAAAAAATCTGCCCTTGCGCCCAACATACCTAGCCCACATACTCTGATAGGAATGATGTAATGCAGTGCACACGTCTCAACTGCGCACGCGACTTTGCAAGAACATGCGCAAACATTTCGCTGCATGAGCACAATTTCCCTCAACACTTCTCCCTGATCTTGGCCATAGTCTTGTCTCCGGTGAAACTGCTCACCCTTTCTCTATTTTTGCAGTCTGCCCGCAACGGTCCGATTCTCGGATGTGACGCAGACCCCAGCGTCGATTCGCTCGGATGCTACCCGCTCGGAGATTACCTCCACAAACGGCAACAACAAAAGACCTGACCAACTTGACCTTCAAAGTCGAGCAAGTTGGCCAACATTTTGGATGCCTGAGAAGAAGGTGCAAAGAGTTTCTATCGTGACGTCGTGCAAGCCTAACCAACTCGCTGCAACCAACACCAACATGTAGGACGCCCGAAGAAAAAGATGCGAAAAATAGATTTGTTCTCTACTCCGAGCTCGTGCGGGCCTGACCAACTCGACCTTCGACTCGACTCGGTCAATATTTTGAATGCCTGAGGATCGAAGCGCAAAAATAGAGATGGTCTTTTTGTCGAAGGTCGTGCGGTGCTTAAAAATAATCGCGCAAGGTGTTGGTGCTTTGCTGAACATTGTATTTATAGTGTGCACATATCCCCGAAGCATTCTTTTTTCTGCAAGAGAATGGATTCTTAGAAGAAACTTCTCTCTCCAGATATCAAGGACAGATGGATACTCGCGTCAAACAGTAGTGCCTAAAAGAAATCTTGCGGTAAGCTACTACTCGAGCGACGCATCACATTATCTGCCAGAAAAATTGTCTTTCACCTTCTTAGCCATACATTCATCAACTCTGGAATTTCACCTCGCGCCACATTCGTACACATGATATTTGGAGTGTTGGTATATACCCGATCAGGTAAGCTCTCCCAAGGTGTCGATTATAGCAAACTTTTGGGTGAAAATAAAGGCTCATGACGACTACAAACTGTTTTTGAGAACACGTAACCTTGTTTATTGCGCTCCTAGAGAGCTACTTTCCTATGGGAAAGAAAATCTGTATTCGATATTCTTGACTTATTAGCGGATTGAGCAGGTACTGAGCCTCCCTAAGACGTGATGGGAAAAGTTATGAGACTGAAATGTTTGTACTTTTTCAGGCTTGCGTAAAGGCGTGCGACTTTCTACACGCTTCGACGTGCTTTATACTGTACGCAGACATCTCAAAATCTCACCGCTCTCTCATTCCCTCAAAACAACAGCCACGCATCCGCACCCCTCAAAGTCTCAAACCTTCCAACTCCCCCTCCTCCACCCCCCTCGTCCAAACGCTCAACCTCTCCTCTTCCCCTTCCCCACTAACCCCCCTAACAACTCTCTCCCCCCACTCCCGAAATCCCAATTTCCCCAATAACTTCTTCGCCTCACCATTCGTCTCATCCGTCAGCGCCGCAAACTTCTTGACCCCTTTCTCACGTGTATACCACTCCATCAGCGCTTGCGCGGCTTCCTTGGCATATCCCTTCCCATGGTACTGCGGCAGGAAATTGAACCCGATGTCAGGGATCAGCGGGCCGGGAGATGAGGGGTAGCGCTGGAGTTGGAGAGTTACGACGCCGATGAGTTCTTGATTTTCAGGGGAGAAGGGGGAGGAGGGCGAGGGGCGCAGGGACACGAGGTATCGTCCATATCCCGTGCGGGCGAGACGCTCTGAGGCGGTGGTGATGAAGGAGCGCGCGGCTTCGCGGTCGGGAACGGCGGTTGGGCCGGACGGGTTGTGTTTGATTGATGCGGGGTTGTGCAGGAGGGGCAACGGCGAAGTCGCAGTGGGCGTCGTTGGAGGGGGCATTGGTGGGATATGAAAGAGGCGGGGGGTGGGGATGTGGAAGTTTGGGTCGGACATGGTTGGGGATGAGTATGCAAGTACAGATTTGGTATTTCTTGGCGATGATGTATAGTGTGGAAGTGAAGTGCATGTCTCACAAGCATGGTCGGTTTTGGAGGATGTAGATGAGTCACACCGAATCCTACGGCGGTAGTCTGACCACACTAGAAAGAAAGAGGAAGCTCGTTTCTGTAGGACCAAGTATGCGACCGATAGCTGAGGAGGTCATTACAGCAGGAGTACATTCCCAAAGGTCATCCTCCGTAGTCACGATACAACGCGAAGCGAGCAACAAGATTAATAAATAATAAGCGAACCTTGCGTTGAGCAAGCCCGTAGTCTATTCCAATGAAGTAACCCAATGACCCAATGGCCAGTCTAAGATATCATAAAGCCCATAAATCGTAACTCCAGGATCTGCGCAAAGATCATGTCGCGATATGGCGCCATGTGTCGTGCGACGCGGTATTATGGCGACATCCCCCGCAAATCTCTGTGTATAACAAAGCATCGCGCATCACTCTTAGTGACCAAGCCGACACCTTCCGCTAATAATGCTTCGACCAAACACCACTACCAGATTTGTGTATGTGAAAAACTTCTTCGAGCAGCTCACATAGAGCGCGGCGAGTTCCCCGCAGTCTGCGGCCGACTACTCGTCTGACTTCCAAACTGGCTACCGTCATTGAAGCCCTGGAAGCTATCTGCAGACATCGTCCTCCCCAGATCATCTCCATCAGCCATATGCGTATCCTCGCCAGACCCGTCAAAGTGGTGTGGCGGACCCATATTGGACTGGAACATGCGCGGTGCAGCAGGAGGTACACCAGCGCTGCTGATTTGCTCTGCCAGACTGGGTTTCTCGGCGAGATTGTTCAGCATGGCGCGACTTGCGTCTAGCATAGATACGGCGTAATCAAGGAAGTCTGCGCGCTTGGCGGAGACGGAGAGAGTCCAGCGGTATTCGCGCAGGCGGAGCTTGTAGAACTCGGCCTCTTCCTTTGCAGGCGCGGTGGCCCAGAGAAGCGAGCCGAAGGTCCCGATCAGGGTAAAATTGACTTTGGAGGCGAAGTACCAGAATGCTTGGAGGTGCTCGGGCTTGAGACGGTTGACGAAGTCCATCGCGGAGATAAGGCGTGTCTTTGCGGCGTTTCGACACATGAAGAGGCCATATGAATCGGGATTGGTCGAATCAAGAGACTGCACGATGCGTCGATGAAGAGTGATCTCAGTCGCAAAGTATGCCAGGTGAAGGTACCCCGTCGAGGTGAGCTTGTTCTTGCTCAGTGGCGCATGCATTTTGACCTCTGCAGGTAGCTTCTCGTGCCACTGACGAAGCTTGATCTGTACAGGCTTCGCCCGTGCGAGAATAAGCTCTGTCGACTTCCGCCCAGCATTCGCGAAATCGTGGATCGCGACCTGCGTATAGAATGTATCCATGACCTCCGCCATAATTTGGGTCAGAGCAATCATCTGTGCGAACAAGATGCGCCCGCGGTGGTTATCCTCTTGTTCATCTTCAGTCTCCTCTTCTCGGGTGTCGTACCCGTCGCCCTCCTCGTTGAAGTCTTCCTCAGTAATCGGCTTCACGGCCCAATTAGCGTTGAAGATGTGCGACGGACGCCCATGGATCAACGAGCTCCACTTGTCTTGCATGTATAATGCCCAGGCAATTCGTTTCCTCAAGCCGCGCTCCCACATAGGTACTGACCACGAAGAGCAGTCAAGATGGAGACCGAGTTCTTGGCCAATGGCAACCAGCTGAGTTGTGAGACTCCAGGAGTCTGCCTCTGGACGTTGTAATAGTAACAGCCCCGCTTGAACTGTGGACAGCTTCGGCCTCTCCATAGCGATGGTCAGCGACTTCATCGCAATCACTTCCAATCGTGCGGCATCTGGCTTGGAGTACTTGGCCAAATTCGGGTTGAGCGACCACCAGTTCAGCGCCAAAATGTACATGCCGGCCAACAGAGCCGGCGAGAAGGTGCGGTCGCCATTCTTGTACCGCCCAATGAAGAGATGTTTCTGGATGATGGGAAAGTTAGGATGCACCACCTCAAAGTACAAGTCTAGCAATGCAGGACCGTGGGGATGAATGAGCTGCTCGATCTGGTTCAGTGCTTCGACCTCGCCAGCGTAATCTTGGGTGGTTTCGTCAGGCAGCATGATGAAACATTCATGGTCATTGACTCTCCGAAGCGTGCCAAGGTCAAATGCCGATTCGTTGCGGGTATCAAATTGGGAAAGACCAATGAGTAGAGAGTCAAACGGCGAACTTAGACCGATATACCTACTATGTTGGCGGCGCTGTAGACCCAAAGTCTCGCCCAGCTGTGGGAGATGGATGTTGGCCAATGGCGGCTGTCTTGGTGGGGGGCTTGGCGCAGTCGCAGTGATGGTGGGTGTTGACAGGGCTAGTGGTGGAGGCTCTGTGTCGACTGACCTACAAGACGATTAGCATAGGTACTTGGTACATGGTGCATCGCGACGACGATGTTCGTGGACGTAGTGCTAAAGTTTGTAGCACAGATGCCGACACGTCAAGGAGGTTGGTACGGTTACACGTGGACACGTGACACACTAGACGGGACGAAAAGGGAATAGCAGTACCACCTCAACTTGACATGTGGAAGCGAGATTCAAGCATACGGCCTGGCGTACAGTAGTGGAAAGCCTAAACGTACCTCTTCTTCGTGGTGCTAGGTGAGTCTTTCTTGTCGCCGTCGACGACCTTCCTCTTACGGGGCAATGGGCTCTGCACAAAGGTACACTCTTGCTTGTGGAACTCACACAAGACACACAGTGCAGCACCCTCGTGTATCACGCAACGGCTCTTTCTTCGCCTGCAGGCGTCACACGGGCGCTCTCGCCGTGAGCGGATGTTAGAGACGGGGCCGTTGGTCGAGGTGGGCTTGCCGACGACCAAGTTCTCTTTGCCCGGCGAAGGCTTCTGAGGTTTGCGAGGGCGGGCGGCGGCAATGGGTACTGGCATTGGGCGTGGCATAGCAGGCTGTATAGCCACGGCTGTCGTCATATCGGTCTCGGGCGCTGACGATGCGCTCAAGAGATAAGGGCAGATAGAGAGGGATGGGCTGTGCCTAGTTGCAGCTAGGACGACCAGGTATACTACCAGCTACTGATAAAGTGCGGGCCGTGGCTAGTCTACGGCGTGCTGATGCCGAGAGGGGAGTGGGAAAGCAAGATTGCTGTACTGTACCAGTCACACGACGCCGAGAAAGATAGAGTCCTGGAAGCGGAAGTTGGCCAGGGCTTATCGCGTGGGTGCGGGAAGTCGATGCACGGAGATGTATCAGGCAAGTCGGGAGACAGTAACTCGAGTCGGATAGTGCTTCTTCGGGAGCGTCAAGACGGATGTCCCAGGTTGCCAGTCACGGCCGCGAGAAGAATGAGGTGGTCGATGGTTCGCGCCGTCATTGAGGTCTTGAGGTGTAGAGTGCACACGCGACCGGAATTTTGCGGACTTGGGCGTGGAGATGGGGTAGGCTGCAAGCTATGACCCAGTGCGGGGCGAGGGCAAACGCAGCATTGGGGTGGGAGTCGTGCAGAGGCAAGTTATGCTGGCGAGAGCGTTGCGAGAGTCTTTTGAGGTTCGACGCGACACCATCTACGGGAACATGTGCCTGCAGGGCAGCACGGGCCGTCGTTTACGTGATGGGAACTTCGGAGCGCTGAGAGCGGCTAGTCGCTCACAATACAGCCAGCGAGCCATCCGGACACCAAGTGATAAGAAGACTACGGGGCCAATGGGACGCTGCTATCCCCCACTGCCCAAAACTGCGCGTAAAAGTATTATGCCAACTCTGGCTGCTCTATCTCTGCATCATCTCCAGACTGCTATCGCTGCGCATCGTTCCCTGCCACCCAGCCAAGCAGCAATTACTGTTAGGTACTGCTTTCCACATTTAGCATTGGCACTGCCAGATGCACGTCACTTGCGACGTCCTCTCGATGCAACATTGTCTACCGCAAATCCGGTCTGCTTGGTGTAGCGTTTGGAAGCATGTTGCCATGATATGGCCTGACAGTTGCAGAGCTCCCTTCCAGAACGGAAGCGAAGGCCTCATTGTGATGTCAAGATGCTCTAGAAATGCTCGTAAGAATGCACCAGTAGACGAATCTGGACAATCTTGATTCCCAAACTACCGTAACCCAGCCTCCGCGCGAGGCCCATCTCCACAACCGGACCCTATCGTGTGCCCAATTTTCCGCTCCGCTCTCCCTTGCCGTCGTCTCACCGCTCGCCCTTCAGGCAAAAGACGCCTCCCGCCCCGACAACCGGCATATCGATGCGATAACCTCCGCCAATCCTGGTCGCAAAAGATAGTCGCATGTCATGTCAGTCTCCTCCAATGTTCCCAGCGTGACTCAGTTGCCCAACCAAGAAATCGTCCTCCAAATGTCGTGCATTTGTACGTAAAATATTAGACTAGCGACACCGCGATCTGCCAGCAACCTCAACGTTGGGTGCAAATCCTGAGCAATGACGAAACGCCCTCGGTAGCACCGGTGCGCGCTGATGTCGCAATTCACTTTCTCCAAGATAGAGCGGTATGTGATAATTAACGGCCGTACTCTCCGTCCTGTCGCACCTCAACAGTCTTCTACCACCGCCCTGCGCAGTCGCTTCCGCTCGTCGCCACTGGCTCGAGTCGAGCCCTGTTCATGTCCCAAGGGACTTTAGATCCCAAAGCTTGTCGTTGTTGTTACGAAATTTAAACGGTGCGATGCAGATCTGGCATGTGAAACCAAGCGAGCGGATTTATCATCGGGCCGAATTTCCCCGGATGATTTCTCCAGACTCCCAGACAGATCAAGCAGCCCTGCACGTGGGCGGTGACGGCCCTCGGCCCTATCATATTGGACTCGTATCGAATGCTTGCGTATAATGGGCATTGCTTGAACCCGAAATGCGTCAGCACCGCCTTTGCGTGATTACGCCTCCTTATATTGATGCGGGGCACTGCGTTGCGCCGAAGGAAAGATCTACTTCTGAGTACTGCCGTGGGTTCGATACGAGTGCTCAGACAATTGGGACGATGACCTTTCGGCCCTAACATATATACTCGTGTTGGCATTGTCCTCATGTTAACAACATCATTGAAGCCCAACGATAACTTTTGTCAAAATGCATGGGCGGCATCAGATAGTAGAATGATTTGTTACCGAAAAGGCAAGTACACCATCGAAGTGTTCGCCCCTAGCGATTGAGGGTTCGATTTCGAAGGAAGGAGTAAAATAGATGCAGGAGATGCGCATCAAATTTCCTAGCCTTGAGCATGTCAGTATGGTTATCTAGGTGCGTGTGCATACAATCGAGGCTGGAAGGCTTGGTGGAAAGTGCTTCAGCCTGATGACGTCATAGCGCTTTTTGACGCAACCACATGTTCGATTATGGAAGCAGAGCCGCGACTGCTGACGCGAGCACCAGCACAAACCACACAGAATGATCGAACATATATGCTGTGCGACCCAGACCAGACAATGCGCATGCAAAGAAGGTAGGTATCGTGAAGAATGAAGACGAGAGTACCTGATGTGTCGGACACCATCCAGCGCTCTCAGAATCACGACCGCATTTTGTCGCCTACTCAAGCCTATATCACATTCGATAAGTAACCTGCAGCATAGCGTTATTGGAGGTTGTATCGCCGCCTCTCGATTGGAGCACAGGTAGAAGCGAGCTGCAACAGAAGGCAGTGACAACACAACATATGCGCGCATTCAGCCTCGAGTCTCCATGAAATGAACCCCTCTAACACCCGACCCCCCTCAATCTGTCACAATCTACTCATGTTCAGCAGTTCTTCTTAACAGCGACGCTGCTGCGTACTCTCCAATTACTGTTCAGACACTTCGCGCAGATCGCACTCTGTTTTAGTCTCAGCCTCGTTCATCAATACGGCAACACGAATCGACATCGAAGCCTTTTATAGCAGAGTAATCCTATAAAAGGCATTCCAACACGCTCAACTTATCGCGATAACTTTCACAACATGGCCGAAGCATTCGGGGCTATAGGTATAGCAACAAGCATTTTAACCAAAGCTTCGGAAGCGATGGGGGCTATAGATCTAGCAAGGTTTTTCACCCAAGCTTCGGAAGCGGCGACAGAAACACAAGAGCTCCTATCACAATACAAGCTAATGAAGCAGCCATTCAGTGACGAATGTAGAGACGCCGAACTTCGCGTACAGATTTTCAGACTATCTTTAGATAAAGCCGCTGCGGTCTTTATGGTCCTTGATCATGCACATGGCTCATCGCGGTTCAACGATCTGATAGAGTACATACTCAAGGATGCTACGATGCTGCTGGATGGTATCTACGAAATCCTTGGGCGACCGCGCAGTTTGGGATCCTTTGGAGTATCGATGTCGGATATTTCACATGTTAGCGAGATCACGTGTCGGCTAGAGAGACTTGCTTATCAGCTGCAAGACCTTGTAGTACAACTGTCATTCGAGTCAGCACCCCTGGATCGACTCTCTGAACGCAAGCATCATAGCCCTTTTACCGTTGACGTATCGTCCCGCCTGGAACAGCCTGCCGCCGAGGTGTCGGTCCCACATGAAGAAAATCGTGCGCCTGGCTCTTCTGCTTTGCTAGATTGTGAAGGAGCGGACTGTTATCCAGAGCACGCAAGCAAGAAACAAAAGCGTTATTTGGCTAAGATGTCTTTTCGTTCCCAGCCCGACTGCCAACGTCATATTGGCATAAATGGGGATGACACTGGCAGCGCGACGGTCTCAGCCATCGAGCCGTTCGATTATGAACTCATGAACAACTCTCCGGGCACTGACGTTACATTCCCACTATCTGACACCTCAACAAGGTCCTACGAACTGAAGCTGATTTTGTGCATGACTGGTGTCGGGGAACACAATACCCTGCCATTTGATCAAACGACTTTTGTCAGGATCGTCGATGCGATACGTGTTCCTTTGGAATTCTGCGAATCGATACTGCTAGGCACACCTAAATTTGTCCATTATGCGGCCAAAGACGATACGCAGCATGCAGGCTTCGTACTCCGAACACCCTCGAGCAAAACACAGAACTGGACGCTTGCACTTTCATGGGATACCGGATATCGTTCCATCCAAGGGTTCATTCATGGGTTGCTGCCGAATGACCTGGACTCCTTGTCGTTACATATTGGCGATAGGCAAGAAGAATGTGCACATCCGTTGAACATTCCGGCAATCTTGTGTGAGATGCTCGTCGAGAGCGATTCGAATGGCGTTCGACTTCACGCTTCAGATCTATACAAGGTCGAATTACAAACGAATTACAGTAACTACATCTTCAGCGAGCCGGTGAGCGGAAGCACGCGGCAACACAAATCATCGCAACAGAATTTCGCACAGATGACCCAGAATCTGAATAGAATTACATCTCGTTTAGCTTTCCACGAGATGCGAATCCACGCGACTATAGTCTTTGTGGACGAGATGAAAGACTGTCTCGAGCACCGGACCCGTCACCCAGTCGATACCATAAATCGCAGATTGAAAGAACGTTTAGCGCATCTAAAGATACAACAAAGCGGTCTTCTATCAAACATCGCTTGCAACCAGAAAATTGCCCAAAGCCAACTGCAAATCGTCTACAGCCTCATCGCGCAGCGCGACAGCAAAGAGAGCCTTAACATGGCTAAAACACAGACTAAGATCGCTACGGCGCAAACCGAAATCGCGCAGATACAGACTGGGCTCGCAAAGACTACGAAGGAAGACAGTTTCGCCATGCGCACCATCGCTATCATGACCATTGCGTTCTTGCCAGGAACATTCATATCGGCCCTGTTTTCCATGGACATGTTCAACTGGCAAGCTCCCCAAGGCGCGTCCGTGGTATCGTCTCGATTCTGGATATACTGGGCCATCACCGTACCATTGACCCTTTTAGTGTTCTCTATCTGGACGGTATGGATACGTTCAAACGATCGCAAAGGGGACCAGTCGACAGCCACAGCGGAGGTAAATCCAAGTGAGAAGCCATGGTATCGCCGCTGGGTGCACAAGACAAGTGATGCAGACGATACCGAGAAGCAAATTGAAAGCGAGAACGGACTGCAGCAGGCTGTGATAGACGCAGACACCGTGGAGCAAATCATCAGTGACGGCGCGGTGCAGCAGGATTTGCAGGAGCAAGATGCTCCAGCAACAAGTGCGGCTCCCCCGGTGCAGATCACACGAAACGACACATTACTTCAAGATCCAGTTAGATAAATATTTTAATACGACTACCTCCAAGTCCCACAGCGCACATGACAAAAGGAACACCCCCACAAACCGGCTTCACCATCATTTCAGTTCATGGACACTCATTCATCCCAACTCACATCCCCTACTCATCCTGCACAGGATAAACATCCACCGAATTCGTCATCAGCGCCGGCACACTCGCAATCAGCGAACTATGCAGTATCAACCCGCCAAACACCCCGCCCTGCAACTTCCTCAGCATGCGCTGCCCCTCGTCATTCTCCTTGTCGTCGTCGGGGACAACGCCAAAGTACAGTCTATTCCGGCTCGACGCGTCGAAGCGTTTCCTGAAAAATGACGGGCAGGTGGGTACGCCGCTCGATGATGGGTAAGCGGGGTACTTGTCGGGCTCGGACTTGGGTGGGCCGGTGTCGTCGCTAGGTACGGTGAAGGTTGGCGAGCGAAGCTGCGTTAATGATGGGCGAGGAGCTTCTCCGCTCTGTCGCGGGGTGTTCATTGCTGATTGCTTGCGGCGGAGCTTGTTCGGCGGTTCGGGGCGTTGTGGGACATCTGAGAGGTCCATGAAACTCATTGGCGCGGTGTTGGTGCTGTATGGACTCCTCATTTCGAGGCTGTCTTGGTCCTTCGTCTTCTTGGACTTCTTTTTTTCCGATGACGACTCTGTGTCGGACTTGGGATGACGATCGCTAGCTTGTTTGTCGACCTGCTCAAAGACCGAGGGCAGCATTTTTCGACATGACTTTAGCAAGAGCGTCCATCCGGCGAATAGCGTGCCGTCAAGCGACAGCTTATGGCTATCTTGGAGATGTTGACGAAAGCTTTGCCCCGAAAAGTACAGCGTCTGGTTGCATGCGCGAAAGTTGTGGCGTGACATGTGGTCCTTCAACGTCGCGCCGTTGATTTTGCCCTCGGGGCTCCTGGCTAGAGGGTCGTTACAATAGCAGCACACTACTTCTCGGCGGGCTCGTGACTTGTCCGGAAACATTGTGAATTGTAAGCTTGGCAGGAAGCTGCATGACCACATAATGCAGCTTGGATGGAGTTCTTGTGCTGCAGCAAGGCTCTTGAATGTGCGTTCGCAGTATACGCATTCATGAGGCAGTTTACTACATACGATTAGTGCTGCTTGTGTAAAAAGGAATGGAGAACTCACGGATTCGACGATCTGCGACTTTCAGGGTGGTGTTTTTCGTGGCTAATTCGATCTTTCCACCAGCACATCATGTCCAACCCACCGGCAAAGTGGTGAGCAACGTGATCAGCGCGCTCTTGATACGTCGCAAAGTTCTCTCCGCAAAAGCCGCAATGAAGCGCTCGATGTCCTATCTCGAGCGGTAATGGCTGGCGCCAGGCATTTTCCAACTCCGTCAAACGAGCTGCCTTCTGTTCCGGGCTGACTCTATGCACCTGAGAGATGTGTTGCAGGAATTGATCTTTCCGATGGAATGTTCGCTCGGACAGAGGCTTCTGTTGACAAGATAGATAATTGTGGTCGGCGAGATGTGAGGGACTAGGGTGGCCTTTTTCGCAGAAGGGACATCTCGAGGGAAAATCTCCAGTCCTTGGACAGCACACCCAGAGTTCCTCAGGCATGTGTACGGTTTGTTCATGGCTGAGCCATTCCGAGCGATCGTGGAAGCCCTTTTGGCAAAATGTACAGTAAAAGCTAGGTCCCTTAGGTGCCAGACGCTCGACCAGATGGTCAGGCTTCCGCTGGCGTGCTTGGTATTCGTGGTTCAGAGCGCCAGAAGACTTGTTGACTCGTGGCGACCTGAAGTGGGACATTTTGGGACTACTCTCCATGCTCCTGGAGCCAGCGGGGATATCGGTAATCGCCCGGTGGATTGGCTTGGGCCGGACAATGCCTGCAGTATCCACAGCTTCGTCACCCAGTATCCAAGCCAACTTAGGGTTCGCACTTATTCTAGCTCGTGCCGCCTCCTGTGAAACATGAGGGCTGTTGTTGTTCTGCGCCTTGCGCACCGCCATGAATTGTTGCATCATGAATTCGAGTTCTTTGGCTTTCTCCTGGATCTCTTGAATTTCCTTATCCATCCCTGCACGTTCAACCGTACCACTTTCCACCGAAGGTGGTGGTAGATACATCTCTACTCTTTCCCTCCATTCTCTTGCTTTCAAGACGGGCCCAGTGGTACCGCTTGTGGCAGGTCTGCGTAGCGAAGCCACTTCGGCCTGATCCATTTCGAGCCATCGAGCCTCGGAAAGACTAATGCCGTCGGTGTTATCCATCGCGTGGTAGAACCTTGACCGAGAATTGGCAGAATACGATGTGTCTACTGTATCAGGCACGCTTGCCGTGGTGAAGAAGGTGGGCTTTCTGTCCGACTGATAGTCCTCCGATGTGTCTCGTGAGTGTAGGAGAGGGGCCGCGTCCGCCATCCAACCAAGAGGTACTTGTCTACGTATGGCAGCATCGATAGCTGGGGCGCTCGCAGCCTCGTCGGATAAAGGAGCACTTAGATATCGCTCAATGGACGTCCTACTATCCATGGCCGGCCTCTCAATCTTGGTGAAGGTTTCGATTTTGGGAACCTTTGACAATCGTCTTCGAAATGGACTTTCAGTTGACCCAAATTGATGTTTTTGTGAAGTTGAATCTGCAAAACAATTAGCGTGAGAACAGATCCAAGGGGGATGACTGACCTGATCTTTGAAAACGCAATCTATGGCTGTGGAACCACGCTCTCATCCTGGTTTGATCAATCACTCTGTACGCGGCGTCCTTTCTACCCACAGTGGTGTAGACTTCTCATGTATAAAAGATGGAAGCTGACATGTGCGTTGTTTGAGCCAAGTGTTCGGGGATTGGGAGAAGGTAAGTAAACACGGATATTTAGGCGGCGACGGAAAGATGAGTTCAAGGACTGATACCCGCATCAGGCATACAGGGAAGTGCGCTGGATGGCCCAAGGCGGAATCTCCATAGTACCCGCAAGAGGACACGGACCATCAAAGGGTTAAGTTTGACAGCCCTGGAAGGCCACGGACCTCGAGATGGTATGCTCGCGACACGCATTGACGGCCACGAGTGGAATATCATTGCTGGGCAATAGTAGAATATATCAGGAAGAGGACACTGTATATATCCGGAGTGTACTTCTCGTGTTGCTCAAGATGTCACCATGATGCAAACAAAGTAGACGCACGTAGTAGCTCCCAAGCGTGCACATGCCGTACGCTAAGATCATTGGCGCTTTTGTGTTGCTGTAGGACAGGACTGGCGAAACTCTATTGCGTATGAGTTGGACCACGGCCAGAAGTAGGAGTCGGTCGTGCGCGGACAGTGTCGCAGATATAGTTCAACGGTCCCGAAGCGCATGGACTGATAGTGGGCGACACTCAAGGTGATCCTTGACAAATCAGCCCACACGTCAGTGACCAGAAATGGCAGCTGCAGTAGGCGAAATGATGGATGAGGTAGTCAGATCAGTGCGAGTTTGGTACGGCGATTTTATCCAGATTGACGACAGAGGTGAAGATCAATGCGGGAAGCGACGGGGTCTGATGTGTGGGGTCAACCAATCATAGTAGCGACCATGACTAGCGCCTTAGCGTGTAAATGCGCTTCAACGCGCTCGACCATCTCTCAATGCTCCGAATCTTCCGGAAGCCTGAGGGAGAATCGGCCCAATGCGTTTATTATGTGCATGTTGCCAGAGGCTTTCGTCTTGGCGACCTCAGTCCCCATTCGAAATCGGCGGAGCAATTGCCCTTCGTGCGGTCTGCATCCAAAAGAAACCGAGGGTGTCTGTGGTAGCAAATATCACGCGATCATGGTGTGCTTCGATGCGATATAGTGTCAATGACGCAAGAGACACATGCCCGATAAGCATGATTTTGCATTAATATCTTTCTGGAAGGAGTCTATGAGCCCGGGCATAACGTTTCGTACCTAGCAGCTGCAGCGACTCTCGCGACAGTCATACAACTATGTACAAACGTGGGCTTCAAGGCCGTCCTAGCAGGCGTCTTCGTGCGGTGTCTCGGCACTAGCCACGCGGCTCCGGAGTCGGCAAGTTCTCTGTCCAAACCATTATCATATCGTCGTTATATCTAACATGTCGCGCTCAAAATACACAAAGAAGCCGGCAAGTATCGCCGCAAGAAATGTGCCATATCCTGGGGGCCGAGCGCGTTGCTCGTCGCGTGTGGCCTCGAGAGGCTCTCTTCGTCTGACTCTGACGGGGGGTGAGATCGCATCTAGTGCATGGGAGGCTGGTAGTTGATCGGTCGCCTGTTGTTGTTAGTCAGGATGAGCTTGATGTATGCTTGGCAGAGAACGTACTTGAATAACAAGATGTGTGGTTCTGGCTCGTGGACCTCGTAGTGCTCCCAACCCAAGCTCTGCGCCCGAGTTAGCCTATACATAGCGTCATGCTCCCTAAGCTGCTCCGTACCTGGGTGATGCCAAGCGCCCTCCATTCCTCCTCCCACAACAGCTTCAGGGTGCCTCGCGAGTCAAAGTAGTCCTTGGGGATGACCTTGAGCATCTGCTTTGGGAGCTGCACGTGACGATACTCATTCTCGTCGTCGGAATACCTGTAGCGCTTGTCAGCGTCGCGCGGCTCCCGTGACCTGACTATCAAATGGCGTACCTGGCGGAGTAATGGATCGCATCCACAAACTCGTCCAGCTTCTCTTTCTCGTGCTCTGAGAGTGGGCGCGGCTTCTTGTTGCGCCGAGTGAAGTCAATATCCATACCGCCCGTCATGGTGAGGCTGGAGATGCGAGGGACAGAGCTCGTGTGCTCGTGCAGTGGGGGTTCGGGATACGCTCAACTTGGCGGGGCAGGCGGCAACAGGGTGGGTAGGCTGCTGTGTTGGAGCTGGAATCCGGCGCAATTGAGTGCGTGTATCGAGACTGTGGGAGCGTTGGGGTCTTATCAAGAAGATAGTAAGAAAGCCAATTGGCGTGGTCGAGCACAACAAGTCTTGTTTACCCAAGTCGTGAAATCTTCGGGACGCGCTGCCTGACCCGTGCTTTTGGCGCTAGTGCTAGCCCCACGTTCTCGTCGCCAACGTCTTTCACCACGCGCCCGTGCATTCCCGCAATCACGTTGACTTATAAACCTCCAGCCAGCGTTTCAATTGTTGGCATTCCGTCAAGATACACTTCGTCAGCGGTTGCCCAGAGCCGCCTCATTGCCTCGCGCGCATGCCCACAATCGGTGAAGCGACACACGATCGACCGACCTATTCACCCCTTGCCCCTCTTCGAAGCGCATGCAGTCGATTGTGATGATCAGAAACACTATGCAAAAGCGTCGCAAGCGTCACAATCACACCGCTAACTCTCCTACCGAAAAACAGCCTCCAACCCGCGATCTGGGATCCCGGAATGCTATTGCATTTCCAGTCATGGCACAAATATACTTATAACATTCCTGTCCCTGACAAGCACAGCTTCTCGACATGTCTGTCTCTGACAACAACCCATGCACGGTACCTGCCAATACAAACACTACTTGACTACTCCTTGCAGCAGCGCTGTCACCGACACCAAAGCAATGCCATGTCTCTGCGGCAACCTCATCAGCCTCATCTCTCGTCGATGGATCCACTTTCGCTTGACCGGCCATTTCCAAAATCTCGGTATCTGGGTATCTGCGGCGCATGTCTCGTCGCAGCGGCTTCCGCCATATCCTCTACCATGTTCCAGTCGTGGCCCTTTGTGGTGTGACACGCATTTTCAAGCGTTGCGGGCAGTCGTGGTTTTCTTTCTTTTTGAATTTCCCACGCTTGATACAGCACGTCAAGACCACAAGCATCAGAGCGACGAAAGTCATGGCGCTGAGTATCACGAACAAGACGGCAGTGCTATTCATCGTCGAAGGACACGTCGCTCCAGCCAGAGAGGCCGCTCCCGAGTTACTAGTCGTGATCGTAGATGGAGCTTCGATCGAGGCTGTTGTCGAAGCCGCAATGCTGTCGGTCATCTCCGTCGGGAGGGCATCTCGCAAAGCGGTGGTGTATGTTCCAGAAAACCAATTGTCTGCGATTCTGTAGGTCGTCAAAGGCGCGTGAGGAGCTGCATGCGTATCGATATTCAGGTGCTCGTTTCGGCGGAAGTCCATGTTGCGCGTTTGTGATGGTTATCCTTCAAACGTGGGCCTCGCCATCTTCAAGACCCCGAGTCCTTGCGCTGCGCATGCCTGCGACACCGAGTAACACTTTTGTCTCGGCAAGAGCGTACCAGGAGCACGACTGCGATAGCTGCGCTGGTATAGGTATTATGTATGGAAAACAAGTGGGCAGCGGGTTGCACAGTCACATCTCACTAGATTTTTCGTGGAACGATTCGCGTCATCTGGGTATAGCAAGGTTGTCAGGTATGTCAGAACTTGTTTTTGGCGTGCTCTCAGCATATTCGCCAACCCCACAAGATACTGCCGCCCTTGCCTCAGCTGTTTGTGTGGGTTTTCACTCTGATTACACCCCGAACGTATACATACTGAGATGGCTGCCTTTGGCTCTTGTAAAAGACCCTATAATACACTTTCTGTGGGAAAAGGGGACGCTCCCCTGAATGTCCCACTTGGCTTAGGCAAGCAAGGTATGTGGCCTTGCATGAGAAGGTCGTATGCAAAACGCCATCACTTTTTCGCCCCGGTACGTCCATCTTCGTCCTCCACTCTGTCGTCCAAAGTCTTCCTCTCTTTCGCCTTTGATCCCTTTTCGTCTTCAGAGGTCTTGGCAACATCCTTCTGATCCCTCCACTTGCGCTTTGACGCATTTCCATCTCTCCCTGGAGGCGTCTTGTATGGGTCCGGATCGCCCTCCATTATCCTGCTATCCCTCCGCTCCAACCAGTCCTCCGCGCGGTCACTACTCTTGCTCGTCCTTATCCCTGGCAGCAGCTCGATCGATGGCGCAACAGTCGTAAGGTGTGAGAGCCGCTGTTCTTCATCGTAGTGCTCCCGCACGGTCGCCGGACGGGATCGTTGATGCTCGGGCGGATCGTTTTCGATATCGACTTGAGGCTTGCGGTCGCGCCGAAAGTGGTGATTGACAATGTAGCCCGTAACGATAATAAGCAGGAAGGTGGCAAGGAAGATCAGTGCGATGAAAAGGTTGTAGTAATCCATTTCAAGCGAGTTTGATATCTCAGTTCGATCGAGGCTTGCAGTTGTGGATGCGTGGCGTGCTGCTGTCCGACGCTATATTCACCTCTCAACGGACTGGATTGCTTGATGCAGACCGATCATGCCCCGTGTACTTGTCCACTCTGTTATCTCCCAAGGTAATAACGGTGTCCGGTTTGACGTTGCGTGCGACTCCGGGTAAAGCAAACAAGCGTGATACGTATGCGTGTACCCGCAATCAACAGATCACGAAAGCAAAGTAGCAAAAACCTACTCGCAAATCAAAATCAGTTGATATTGTAGTGCTCATATACACCATCTCCCTGGTGACCCAGCACGTCATCATCGGTGTAAAGCAAGGCATGCAAAACAGATTCAGATAGTAACATTCTCCACCCTTTCTCTATCCCCAATCCTACTCTAGCTCCCCAACCCAATCATACGTCAACCGTATCCTAACCACCTGCTTCTTGTCCTTCCGCCGAACCGCAAACCGCCGCGTCAACCGCCGCTCCCCGCCAATCTCCGCGAAACCCCAAATCTGCCAGGCCGTCCACTTCGCGCCATCGTTATCGACAAACCCCTCGACGATCTCGCCGTCCAGCGTTTCCGCCAACCACCCCTCAGCCAGGAACTTTGCGTCTTCCTCCTCGGGGTCTTTGCCCTTGGCTTCCTCCAGTAGTGCTGCGATGGTGGTGTAGCGCGAGCGGCCCTGCAGCGTGCCGAAGAGCCAGTCTGAGTGGCCGCGGTACTGCCAGTCCATGATGCGGTTTTCCGTAGTGCCCTTGACGCTGGCGCTGGCGAATTGTTCAATCACGACTTCGACGTTGGGAGAGCCGTCGGCGCCGGTCGCGGGTTTCTGGGTGAGGTGCTGGGTTACGGTGGCTAGGTTGATTGCTTTGCGCGTGAGCCAGCCGACGCCTTGTAGGGCGAGGACGGGATCGGCGGAGTCGGAGAGGGATTTGTTCTGCGGTGTGTTAGATGTACGTGTGCAGCAAATGCTGTTTTCATGCGTGGCGCGATGTGTGAATCTTACCATGACCCATTTTCCCTGCAGGTTCTTGATATCGGCCTTCGCTGGAGCCGCCATGGTGTCTTGTTCACTCTTCGTATATCCTAAACTATTTGTGGTTGATAAATCAAGCTGTGAAGCAATAGCGGGGTGTCTTGAAGCTCTGGGTCACAACGCAATCCAAGATGCGCTGTCTGACACGTCCCCCCAAGTCTTATATACAGCACTACTTAGCATCCAAGCCAGTGCATGGCACATTGGCTCACATGCACCTTTCCGTAGCTGCGACGGTGGTGACATTGCTCAAGATGCCTCGGCTCGCAAAGTTCCGCGGGGGATGCCCTGTCGATCTTTGCCCTGCTTCTTTCCCCACAGTCACCAACATAGCACTCCGTACGATGATGCTTGCGAGAAAGTATGGTTCCGAGGCACTTTGCGCCGAAAGTTGCATATGATGAGCGACAGATGGAGTGAGTTTATGCGATGCGCTGTTTAAGAGGAGGTGCGATGAAATGGCGAGTGACTGATGACGTAGCCAGGTCTAGTGTTGTCACCAGGCGTCGGCAAAATCCCTGCCCCTTTTCCCTAAGGAGAGCAGGTAGAGAGGTAGCCTGTATATGTTCAAAGATTTCTGATAGAATCACGTTGAGTATCTTAGAGCTGCGTATACATTGAGCATCCCCTGAACTTACGATAAGTATACCTTTTGAGACTATCAGCTTATGTCGCGTAGGTGCGGAGCTAGCTGCAGAACGGGCACGGATTTTGCCGCTGCCTGGTGTTGTTGTCTTGCTAATATCTAGCTTGCGATCCGACAGCCTGACAGCTCCTCTGGCCTCAAAGCCACATGTACCGTCGAGTTCTAGGAGCACTCAGGGCAAAGAAACGTCCTTCGAACATGGCCATAAATGGACTAGTCCAGACTCTCGACTTGCTCTACGCCTAACCACTGCGATGTCAGGGTTCTTTCATGATTTCACAAGACGCGATACACAACAGTGGCTTTGTCCCGTCGACCTTTTCCAAGCCATTTCCTTTGTTGTATTGTCTCCTACTACCATCTCATCCCACAGTGCGTGAGGTCTCCTAACAATGGATTGCACGAACCAAGGACAGCCATTTGTTGGTACTATGGCTAGGAGACCACTGGAATACCATCGACCATATAGCATTGCTCTGGCTTACAGTTTGGTACCGTCCATTGTTCCAAATGAGCTTTTTGTTTCAAATGAAGGACCTATGACCCACGCGCATCGGCCCTGGGCAGCGCCGCTTCACGTTGATGGGAGCGACATTAGCCTGGACCATTGTTCCCATTCAGGGACGTTACTGTACACTATCTTCCGGATACCTTGAGCTGTGGCATACATTCTGCATTACTTTCATCAGCCTTGTCTCTTTCTACCCGTCTCTTTGATTCATCCAGATACCCATTGTCAATTATCGCGTCGCACATGCATTGTTCGAGGGCTGTGCATAAATCAACATCAGCGCCGTATTCTGTCAAGCGGCAAACGCCCAGCGCACCTTCACCTCCCGTTTGCAATTTACTAGCGTCCGTCTGGCACGTGATTGCTGTTTTGTTGCCCGCCCGTAGCAGAGAGACCATTTTGTTTGTCAACAACGACCACCGCAACCTCAACATTCGTTTACCGTCGCTCTTTCTACCTCACAGGCATATTTACTACGCGATCCACACGATCCATCACTCCTTACACGACTCAACGTCCAACCCGCGAATATGAAGTGTTACCTTATCCTTTCTGCCGCTGCGCTCGCCGCTGGCTCAGCCTTCTCGAACAACAACTTGCCTGCCAACAATGTCGAGAACTTCGTTGCGCGAGCGATCGACCCGAAGACCATGGATCCCACCCGTCTTTCGGTTCTCTCGGTGCTCAAGACTGCCATCCCATGCAGCGCCCGCTATCCTGAGGCGACTGGCGAGGTAGAGGAGTGGTACTCGAAGCTGCCCGTGGATGTCAAATCACTGTTGCCCTCGCTCTACCCCGCGTCCTCGACTGGTGCAGCCTCCGTATCCGGACCTGTTGCTAAGCTGGTAAGTCACTCACTGTGTCCCTTATTCTAGCCATCTACCCTCTTTGATAATATACCACTAACACGTTGAATGTAGGCTGTAACAGACGTGTTCACCGCCGCGTGCTCAGCGTCCGGAACCACAACCACAACCACGCGTGTCACTGTCACAAAGACCGTCCATTTGACAGGCTCAGCTACCGCATTGAGCAACACCTCTACCATCACAGCTGCGTCGAACGGAACAACCCTGAACGGCACCGGTGCGTTCCCATCTCCCACGAACGGAACCTTGAGCTCTGCGAGTCCCAGCCTGACTTCGTTCACTGGCGACTCTGGTAAGATGGAGGCCATTGCTGTATTCACCTGGATCTTTGTCTTCGCTGTATTTGTTCT
This sequence comes from Parastagonospora nodorum SN15, assembly GCF_000146915.1. Lineage (NCBI taxonomy): Eukaryota > Fungi > Ascomycota > Dothideomycetes > Pleosporales > Phaeosphaeriaceae > Parastagonospora > Parastagonospora nodorum. The sequence goes on along the minus strand of NW_001884554.1, from coordinate 1,397,553 downwards.
CTTCCTCTAGGGCTTGCTATGTTCGTCGAACTTTGACAGGCCCTGCGAGCGTCGGTTTCTTTTCCTTCCTGTTAGCACGCGTGTCAGCGCACTCCGAATCAAGCGATACACGCCAATTTGGATGTTCATTACCGCCCTTGGATATTTTGAGACGGTGAGGAACACCATGGACGTGTATATTGAGGGCTGCGCTCTGTGGGTGCGCTTTCGAGCATGAATGAGATATATCTCGACAGGATCGAAGATGTGGATCTTTTACACAGTAGCTTTCGAGATACCCGGGTACTTTTTCTTTCTCGGTATTGCGTTTGTATTTATAAAAGATCCACCATACAATCCCGGTTCTATTATGATGTACGTGACTATCGTCTTTGATGCCTACGGAGGGCAAACCCGTTGCAACGTCTAGTGTGGATTCGCGATCAGCGAGAATTCAGCTAGCTTCGGGGGATTCGCTGAACCTCGTACAGACATCTGAATGATACGAAAGAATTGCAGTCTTCGAGCGATCAAATCAAGAAGATAGAAGGGTACCAGAGCGACCACGAGGAACCAGTTCGCCCGATGACGTCCTTTCATTCAAAAAAGCCTCTTTCTCATATCAACTAGTGGCGTACTAACCTTAGAGTAGCTATACTCGAGCTTCCCTCGGCTATTAAGCTGCTCCTCGAATCTCTTGCCCACCGCAAGCTCTCCTCAACGCTTCCCCGATAATAACATCAACCAGCTCAACCTTTCCATCATGTCAACCAAGACCGTGCCAAGCGCACAGCTTCACGAACCGGTCCAGCCAAGGTCGGCTCAATCTTCAAGTCCTATGTAGACTTTACGTTGCTAACCCTCTACAGTAAACAAAAACTATCGCCATTGCTCAATCTCCCCGGCGAACTTCACAACCAGATCTACGACTATATCTTTACAGAGCCAGCCTACACATTCCGCCTTGGCTTGAACGCGGAACGAGACTATGTGTTGCGTCCACTCTTCCAGACTCCAGGTTGGATCGGCCTCACCGCGGCTTGTCGTCAGATACACACCGAGGCCGTACTACTGCCGTTCGAGAACGTTATCTTCCAAGTCGGTGCCGGGATTCAATTGATGCTATTGCTCGATCGTTTTAAGGAGCTCCCCCAGTCTGAGACAATCTTCCGCCTCGAGATTCGCACACAGGATGTGTCCTGTATGACCATAGCTGAAGCGATGACGTACAATGTACCAATCGTCCAAATTGTGGAAGTCAAGATGGTGATTAAATCACGGGCTAGAAAATGCTACCTGACAGTAGGTTGGGGCGACTTGCTCAAGTTTCCAGAAGCCGGGGGGTGTGATGATCCCTTGTCTGACCACCAGGAGCGCATCCACTTGGTCTTTTTAAAGCCGCGAGGAATCTAGGCAGTTTGTAAGACTTGGGCCAGATACATTCACCACCCATCGTCTTTAGATTTGCGATCTTGTGAGGGCCTGTATCATGTGCTCCCGGGAAACCATGCTCGCTGTGTCGGGAAAGCACGATCAAATTGTACACTCCGTTCAGATTCTTTACTTAGGTAACTTCAAGCCACTCTTAGCATTTAGCACGATACCAAGTAGCTATCTGAATACATCCAGACCTGCACGTTAAACCCCAGTTCTTGCTTTATGATAGTTTAAGTAGATATAGAGATCAACGGTACTAAGGTATTACGCACGCAGTCTCAGTGCCGAGTCATTGGCGCAGTAGCCTTTCACCCTGCTAAGCTAGTACAAAGTCGCATCGACTTGTTCTTTGCTCTCTTCTTCTCATTCAACTCTAATAATATCCCACACTGCAATCCCTTCTACACTACCCGGTCACAATGGAATTTCCACAACACACATATGGCATGTGAAGAACGGCAGAAGAAGCCAGCAGATGTGAGACTGAGTGCGTATCGCTCGAGAACAGTACGATATTAGGACTCACAGATCACATTAACAAGTGCAACTCACCATTTCTGGAATCCCCAGCGGAACTAAGGAATCAAATTTACACCTACGTATTCACCGACCAGACATACAAGTTCATCATCAGAAATCATGACGGCCACCCCCTGAACGACCCAGTATCTCTGATCCTCGAATTTACTACTCAATCATGGCTTGTCATGCACCTCAGCTGTCGCAAAATCAATAAGGAAACTGTCTCCTGGCCATACAGCCTGAACGCGTTCTATATTCAATCACAACTGCGTTCATGCTACTGATGGAGTCCAGGGAGCATCACTACCCTATTTCTAAGCTGCGCTTAGAGGTTTCCGAAAAGCTTGGTTACTTCACCTCATCTTCTATCCTCCTTATGTCTGTTAAGCGTGTGGAGCTTACGTTAGTGGCTGAGGGAGTGGACAAAAGGCGGAAGCATACAGGTGAAGACGCGGAACAGGCGTGCAAGGCGACTAAAACTAAGCTGATAGAATGGATGGTAGGAACGAGCTAGGATATTGAAATTGTGTTTTTCGACGAAGTCTGTGATATTGTCAGGGGTGGGATGACGAATGTGACTGGCACAGAGCAAGGAGAGGAACAGATAACGGTCTAAAATATGATTATGCAATAATGTAATATACTACCGCTAGAATCATGAAAATCACACTCGTGTCACGAGTTTAATGCTACACAGCTGATCTAATTCACTCAAAATTGCAGAGTGGGGATGTTCCGTCCAACCAAATTTCTCCATCGGGTCTTGTGGAGACCCGGTCTCCATGGCAAAATCTTCCCACCAAACAGACTTCTGTGGGCTGGAAACCCTCTCTTATGATACATGACCTGCAACATGTAGCGTGGCGCCTATAACTCTAAAGCCAACATCGGTCGCACCTATAAAACCTGCTGTTGAATACGAGATGGACCGAATGCTCTCTAGCAGCGCCTCTCACGACACAATGTAGGGGGCAGAATGTTCCAAGCACCACTGGAAATCAATCTAATTAATCATTAGGACGGCCCAAAACGCGCTGGAATCTCCTCTCCTCAGGCTTCCAGCCGAGATACGGAACCATATCTTTGTCTACATCTTCACATGTGAAGAGGCGTATCACTTGAGATACCACACAGACGTTCGGAAGTCAGCCATAGGCCAACATCTTGGAGTCTGCAGCGCATATATCCCACCGTGGCTTGGTCTGATCCGCGCGTGTGGCCAATGCAACGCCGAGTCTGCGCTTCTGCCTCACACACTCAACTCGTTTCACATCGACCAGGGAAACAAGCTAAAACTCCTGATCCCACATCTTTGTCAATTACAGAATCCGCTCACAATTCTGCGCCTGGATATCAGTAGCAAAGTGGGCTTCAACGAAAGGATCAAGATTGTCTTTGCCGACAGCTTGCCGCCAAGTGTTGAGAAGTTGGAAGTGAAATGCTTCGACTCGAAAGAATCTACCTATTTCATCTCAAAAGATCCGGAACTCAATGAGTTGTTGGTCTACCGGCATCTCAGACGATGTGTGGAGCACTGGCTTACAGATAGAGGCAAGGGCAGAGTGCAAGTCGTGTTTGTATAGAGACGCCTGGCCGAGACTCCCGATCTCAAGGTTAGCCTATACATCAACCAAAGCTACAAGCTTGGCCTCATTCAAAAAAAAAAATCCGAAAAGCTACTTGAATCCTCAAAGTTGTCCACTTCTTTCTGATAGCATAGTCGCCAGAATGCTCTAGGAGCTGGACTGGGTTGCGTCGCAGTGGTAGCTCTTGGCCTAGGATGGCTCGTCCTGCACCGCAAGAAGAACAGACGAGCCACTGGAGTAATTTCAAAAGACTTCACAAGCGAAAATGGTTTGGTGATGACGGTGGCTCCAGATATCGCCGAGAAAGATGGCACAGAGAGGTTTCACAAGCACAACGGGAAGGAGACATTCGAAATGCATGTCGCCGAATCACCATCAAAATCCACAGGCGACATGAATCGCGCTGAACTCGCAGACGACAGATCAGCCGAGCTTTCTGCTGATTCGCCCACCGAACTCCCCACAAATTCTATAAATCGTGATTAAGGAAGGAATTTCAGCTTCAAAGGATGAACGCGCGGCCGGAGCTGCTGTATCTTGCATATTATCAATCTTGTGCCTAATTATGCTCTTCCCCAGCTCACTAGCATCTGAGTAACCTATTTCGTGGTACTGTGTCTAGGTGCACCATCTTGGAAGTCGTATCCCTGCGAGTTGTAACAAAGAAAGTGATACAATATCACACCAACGCATTACAGATCGGATACAGAGGGCTCGCATGTCAGACAAGCAAACTGGTTATTGATCGCTGTTCTAGTTCCTTCCTCTCTTTTGATCTCTAGTGTACGTCACCCTGATTTTGCTTCTTGACTATCGACAGTATCATGGATCCCTTTCTATCCAAATCAGACTACGTCAACGAGCTTTGCGACACTTGCCAGAGCCTTCTAGTGCGACGAGAAATGAGTATCCACACGTTAACGCATATTGAATACTCAAGAGACACTTTGCTAGCTTCAAGGTCAAGCACATGCTCCATCTGTTTTTGGTTATTGGAATGGGCATCAACATGGCCCATAAGCATAGAAAAGTTACTCCCGCCGATGTGCTTGATCGCATCTCTCGTTGTTGGACAATGCGAGTTTGAAAATGATACAATATATATCGGGACCGGCCAGACGGAAGTTTTTCGTATAGAGTTTCGACTGAGTTCCTCGTCATCATCATACAATGCACCAATTCTGTTCGAGCTGATCTTGAGAGAATACGTGTACGAGCATTCGGAGATAAGGATGAAACTGCAAACCAACGCCGACTTGTACGGGCGCCCAACTATCAAAGCATCGGCTACTGCTTTGGCTTCAACGACACAGCATGAGTCTTGCTTAACCACAGTAAAGACGTGGATGAAAATGTGCGAAAAGAACCATCAGCTCTGCAACATTCCTCTTAGTTCTCAGTCTCCCTCGTGGCTCCCAACAAGGCTCATTGACATCCGCGAGCACCGTTTGGTCCTCACCTCTTCACTACCCAGGAATACCCCCAGGATACGATACATTACACTCAGCCATCGTTGGAACCAGTTAGAAATGCCGCGACTCCTTCGGAAGAGCTTGCAGAGTTTACTAAAAGGTATCGAAGGCTTTGAACTACCACCAGTCTTCAGGGATACCTTTCACTTTGCTGGACGACTGGAAGTTCCTTACGTGTGGATTGATGCACTTTGCATTGTTCAAGACGATCCAGAGGACTGTGCGAAAGAGATAGCAACTATGGGAGATGTTTACCAGAATGCCTATTGTAATTTGGGAGCCCATTTAGCAGCGGATCAACCAAATGCTGGATTATATAGCGAGAGAGATTCTCGCCGTGTCCAGGTCCACAGGGTTCCTCTGATACGATCTGACTTCCAGGGATCTTTCGTTGCACATCCTTACCTAACACCAACAAGCCTGGCATCTTCAGCGCTCATGGGAAGAGGTTGGGTTTTCCAGGAAAGACTGCTTAGTACTCGGTCGGTCTATTTTGGAGAAAGACTTCAATGGGAGTGCCCCGAGCTCCAGGCTTGCGAGACATTCCCCGAAGGGCCACCGATCACTCCCTGCCTTTGCCCATGGGGCATTGACGGCCACCCATTTCGATTAGCAAATATGCTATGCCAAGGACTTCGGTATCAGGGATCAGCAAGACCAACACACATTTTTGGTGATTGGCGGCCCACGCCTACTGATTTGCAGGTGGATGACACACCTTTCGAACTCACATGTCTGTCCGAAAGCACCAGTGGAGGTCAGAAGGAGCGTGAACTTGCTCGTAAATGGCTTTTCCTCGTTCAATTGTTCTCCAATTGTTGCCTTTCGTATGAAGAAGACACTTTACCGGCACTTTCTGGGTTGGCGCTGATCTTCCAGCGCTTCACGCAGGATCACTACATTGCGGGCATCTGGAAGAAAAGTTTGTTGCAAGGACTCCTATGGGCAAGATCACCAAATGTGACGCCTCGGTATCCAAAGAAGTATCGAGGTACGTGATTCTGAAGTGGAATAGCATATGGAAAGTACTTACTGTGCCTAGCGCCATCGTGGTCTTGGGCAGCCATGTCGTGCAAAATCTACTTCCCCTTATTAAATGATCTTCATGGAATGATATACGAAGATATCTGGGTAGCAGAAGTGATTGAAGCATCTGTCCAAACTGATGGTCCCGATCAGATGGGGAGAGTTGTAAGTGGCTTCATCTGCTTATCGAGCAATCTGCGACAGACCAGAGATATGTTGTGGACAAAAGAAGGAGCTAGTGGAAGGGTGCATATCGATTGGATCGATGGCAGCGCGCCTACTAGTGGCTCTATTGTGTCGAACAATGTCTTTCATTAGTTGCTTGGATACAGAATAAAACGCCAAGACAAAGGACCACAGGAGATCATCGATGTGCACGGCTTGATCGTTGAGCAAGTGGAGAAGTGCAGATTTCGCCGACTTGGTGCATTCCAACATAGCTGGCATAAGGAAGGACTTGATGACACAGGCCGACTGCCTCTCTTCGTCGATTTTAACCCTCATGACTTGAAGCGTACAAGAGTCATCCTTATTTGAGTTAGTGACGCAAACCTCACTGGAAGAGAAGAGCATTACAAAATTGTGGTCTCAATCTAAAATACGCTCGATTTTCTAAAAGAAATGCTCGTGTGATATCTATCAATCCCTCTCGTAGTCCGATGCCGTTGCCTCAGCATGTAGTACATTCCCTCTGTCCAAGCAGGTCCTCCCCCACGCTAGTATGTTCCACTCTCTTCGCTCAAAGAAGCCTCTTAGGGTTGCTCTGAGGTTCACTAGTAATCCGGCACATGCGACACCAGCGGTGATAACAAAGCTCCCCGACGCATGATTTTGTGTCTATGTCAATGAAGAGTTGCACTCCTAATAAAAGACAAGAGCAACAGAAATCTTGACGTGCAACTTGGTTGTGACTGGAGTTCTGTGTTGGCGGGCTCGATAGATGCTTGTTTCCTTGTCTGTGTGTTCTGTTCGATGAAGGCATTGTGTCGCTCTGGTGGTGTTGTCGTGCTCTGCAGTGAGTTGGTTAGGTAAGCTGTGTTAATTCTGAGTGTCGTTGCGCACTCAAGATAATGTACTCGAAGTTGCTCTTGAATGTATTATCACTTGAAGACCTGTGGCGAAGTTCACTGCTAGTGAATGTCAAACATTATTAGGAGCTATATATAAACTCTAGAAGCTACTATATACTGCGCGTCTATATCTTCATATTTTCTTGCAATTATAGACAATACATATCTATGAACAAAGAACGCTTTCGCTGGCAGCTAGCTGCTAAACATATTTAGCGCTGTATCTATAATACTCTCAAGAGAACATTATGACATCTGAATTATAAGTCACGCGCTAAACTCCTTACTAATTTTATAGATCGTGATCGAGAAATTGAGTTCGAAGAGCAGGTATACATATCTAATACCACAAATAACACAACGCTCAAACATCCCTCCAACTCCCCTCCTCCGGCTCAACCTCCTCCTCCCCAACCGGGCGCGTTGCAGAAGCTCTCTTGCACCCTTCAACCTTCTCCACCATATCCTCGACATCCTCCCTCAAAACACTCACATTCTGTTCCGCAATCATAACCAACGCATCCAACTCCCTGCCTGAAAACTGCTGTCCGTTATCCACATCCTCAGACACCCTTGTACGCCTGAAATCCCACCATTCGCGTCGCCGCCCTGCTCGGATGCCGGTCAAGGTGCGCCACATTTCCCAGTCGCGCGTCCAGCAGCTGGTCAAGGTGTTGCTACCAAAATCAACGGTGGCTTTGAGTTGAGTGATTTGATTATCGAGTTTTAGGATTTCGGCGCTTTGGACGTCAATGGTGTGGGTTTTGCGCTCGAGGGCGGTGCAGAGTTGGGGGAGTAGGTCGGCTTCGGCGTAGAGGATGCGGTCTTGTAAGTGCAGGAGTAGAGCGTGGAGGGAGTGCGTTAGGCGGAATGGTGTTGGGGTTGAGGCCGGGTTGTTTGGAGGAGTGGTGAGAATGGCGTTGAGAAGGTCGATTTGGGATTTGCTGAGAGTCTCTAAAAGGAGGGTATTGAGATGGTTGGAGACAATGCTGTCGCTGGAGGATGGCTGGCGGGAAGGGGCTGTAGTAGGGGAAGTTGATTCGTTTGAAGACAAGGTTGAAGAGTAAGTTGGTAGGGACGAGAAAGAATGCGATGATACAGCATGGGGTTCGTTACGACCGAAGCCGAAATCGAAGTCTTGCTGTTCAATGTCAGTTAAGGGCCGATGCTCCACAGTACTTTCTCCTCCAACCACATTCTCTATGACTTGGTCGTTTGGATCTGGTGATTCCGGTGCTTCTGCAACGCGTCGATCATAAAAGGCACTTCCAGCCACTGAGTAGCTAAAATTTGGCACGAGACCGGCCGCTACTGGAGCCACGTGGAAGTGCTCTCCCTCACCATAACCATTGGTTGTGTTGCTGTCTTTGACTCGTTCTCTGACCTGTCGCTTCATGTCTGAATCCACGAAGTCATTACGCAAGATTTGACCCAGAGCCGTACTCCATACCAAGGGTTCTCTGGACGTCGTCGAGAATGACAAAGATGAGGGGTTCGGCATGCGGTATGCATGGATAATATCTAGCGGCTGAACCTCCTGGGCATCCTTGAATGCGCTCGATGTGAATGCGGGCACTTCTACAGGTGGTTCCCGTTGCCGAGGTTCGATACGATTAGCTGGTGGCGGTCTTCCAAAGAGAACATTTGGCCGATGTTCTCGCTCGCTTGAAATCAATCCTTGGGGTCTGGGAGGTGTTGGTTGGCGTGAAGGTATAGACTTCGCATACGAATTACCCAGCGCATCATAGTACATGACAGTCAGGTCATTGTCTGCACGTTCCCTACCGTAGCTGATGTTACGCTCAGCATTGCGGTTCGCATAGCTTGTATCCATTTTGCGCCGTACAGCTGTAGCTCGAGGAGCAGTTGGCTTGCAGGCTTGTTCCTGCGCATCTCCATTCTGTTTTGGTGGATAAACATCTCTCGTGAAGCCATGCTTTGGCAGTCGAGACCGCCCGGTATACTCGTCTTCGGGTTGAAGCTTTCCGGGTCTTGAAGGCGATAGCCACGACTTGTCGTTTTTGTCTGCTTCATGCATTGTGCTGTTCCAGAAGAGACCTGCATCCCCGTACCTATTAGATGTTGGTGGCCCACGATCAGATATAACAGGAAATGGTGGAGGACTACTTCTGCCATCATCTATGGCTTCATCTGCGTCGTCAGAAAGGTCAGAAATGTGCTGCTGTTCGTGTGTGGTTGAAGCAACATTCGCGGTTTGTCCTCGGGACGGCTGGCGAGGACGGCGTCGAAGAGAGTGACAGAGGCGTTGATAGATCGCGGGCATGCTCTCAAGGTCAGTATTGGGCGCTATGGCTTATGTGGAGGGGATGAAGAGAGATGTAGGTTTTCGATGAGTCTTAGAGCTCATTGCTGATGAAGGGTGGGTGTAATGGAATGTATGGCTCTTCTATGCTGGCGTTTGCTGGTGAGTTGTTGTCTCCATCAGCGTCACGATCGATTGCCAAGTAGTTCGTGGTACATGTGTGCTCCTATCATATTAATTGCGACAGACATTCTCGTGAAGCCAAGCGAAGGTAGGATTTGGCGGTGTCGTGAGAAGTTCAATGCAGAAGTTGAAGCCGAAATGTGACATGCTGCAACGTACCGGGGTATTGAATAAAACTAATGCACATCACCACCGACTTCCTCACTATACACTATGCGGCTGCTCATCTAATGAAGCACTGACTGAGGTCACAGTCACCGTAAAGAAAAGGACGCGAATGTATGCGCCATAGTAGAGAGTACCTCTCCGAGAAATGCATCCGATCTCCATGCTATGCAGATGCCGAAAAGCTGAACAAACGCCGATGTGGTATGCCGGGCAATCATGAACCGTAACGCCATCTCGAACCAATATCCAAAAATTATCAAACGCCTCAATACTTCCTCTTGGCAGCAGCTTTCTTTTCAAGAGCCGCAAGCCTTCGTTTTCGTTCCTCTTTCTCACGTTTGAGTCTGTTCTCTTCTGCGAGTGCCTCGGCGTCCTCTTTCTTAGCCACCTTGAGCGCCATCTGCTCCTCTTCTTGCAGGTCCCATACGCCACCCTCCATGTCGGACGACCCATCGGAGGCATAGTCCTCCTCTTCGTCATCCATGTCGTCAAGATCGGACCAATCTGCATATCCGTCGTAGCGACCTTTGGCAGGTTGGGGTTTCGACCTTGCGGCAGGCGTTCCATTCCGGCTGGTGGAAGCAGGCGCACTTGTTGGCCGCGCTGTACCTTTGTATCCGACCGGGACAGGCTGCTTCGTGGGGCGTGCTGTGCCCTGGTAGCCCACATCCAGAGGCTTCTTCTTCTCTGGAACCGGGGCACCTTTCGCATCTGTAGGTCTCTGTGGTGCTCCAGCGACTGGCTTCTTGCCCTTGGCAACTGCGCTAGCTTCAGCCCTCAATGCCAAGCGCTCTTTCTTGGTAAGGATCTTGGTTGGACCATTCTGCACTGGAGGAGCGGGAGGCTTAGTTGCATCCTTCTCTTTTGCTTTCTGTAGTAGGGCCAGATATCCCTTCTTTGGGGCAGCAGAGGCTGCTGCTGATGACGCGGCAGCTGGTGGGGCAGGTTTCGGAGCCGGGGCTGCTGCCTTGGGCGGGCCAGATGGTGTGTTTGCTTGCGAAATAGGCTTCTTCACAACTGGACTTGCGACCCTGGTGCCCGCTGGTGCTGCTGTTCCACGATATGGGACTGTGGTGAGCGCGGGTGGCGGATTTGGCCTTCCCGCGCCTGGTGTCGCCATGGGACGTCCTGCAACATTCCCTTGCGCTGGCTGTCCTGAACCGTCCTTCCTCTGAAGCTTGACCTGGCTGCTTTCAACAGGACCAGACGCCTTTCGCTTCAGCTGTGGAGACTGAGCGACACCATTTGCACCCCCAGTAGGCCGCGGAGCAGGCTTCGGGGCTGCAGCGGGCACGGCTGGTTTTGGTGCTGGAGTCGTCTTTGGCGCATTCGGGTCGACTATGGACATTAAATCTCTGAAAGCCTACAAGACTACTGTTAGTACCATCGCGATCTCGCGGCTGAGGTGGTGCGACTTACACTCATGTTGGGCAGCTGATAAGCGGTCGACTCAGTGTTACCGGTCCTGTGGATCGAAGAAGTCAAACATGCTTTCCTGGCGGAAGAGCAGCCTTTGAAGGAACCGGGGGAAGGCGGTCGCGGGCGCGGGAGCAGGCGGATCACGGGGCTGAGGATTCGGCGAGAAGACGGGCGGCCAGAGAGAGTAGTTTGCCAGGTGGCGCGCGCAGACCTGCTGTCTTATACTCTCGATGCCAAGGCCCGTCTTTCACGCTAGCGCCCAACCAGGGCAAGCGCAGCCCACGCTCTTCGCCTATCGCCAATATTGCTCGAACTTTCAAAAGTCCTCTCGACAACCACGACCGAACATTGCAGTTTCAGTCTCCGTCAGCACGGTGAGTACTACGTGTGCGCGTATGCGATGAGTTTGCACTGACAGTGAAAGGTTAAATCGATTGAACTCCTGTTCTAGACAACCAACATCACCAAACGTCAAAATGAAGCACCTCGCAGCATACCTTCTCCTCGGCCTCGGTGGTAACACCTCGCCTTCCGCCAGCGACGTCAAGGAGGTCCTCGAGTCTGTCGGCATTGAGGCCGACAGCGAGCGTCTCGACAAGCTCATCAGCGAGCTCGAGGGCAAGGACATCAACGAGGTAAGATGCGCCTCGCAGCTTTGCGCCGTAAAAGAACCACGAACAGCCATTAACACATGACAGCTCATCGCTGAGGGTTCTTCCAAGCTCGCCTCCGTCCCATCCGGTGGCTCTGGAGGTGGTGCCGCCGCTGCCGGTGGCGCCGCTGCCGCAGCTGGTGGTGACGCTGCCCCTGCTGAGGAGGCCAAGGAGGAGGAGAAGGAGGAGTCCGACGACGACATGGGCTTCGGTCTCTTCGACTAAGCGCATCGCTTGTCAAGTCTTGTACACGAAGTATGATCCGGACAATCTCTCAACAATCACGAGAATCATGCGAAACGAACAGGAGGATTGGGGAGGTGTCGAGCGCGCGACCAGCGGGGGATGGAGAAAGATGTTGCGGCAGTATTCTAATATCTGCTTGCTGAGATACCCGAAATGAAGCCATGCACCCTCCATTTGGAATGATTGAGATCGTGATGTTGTGATACACCGCAGGCATGAGTCGCCCTGATCCTTCGCGTACTCGTCGAGATAATCAAAAAGGTTTGGACATCATTGACTATTCCATCTTGGTCGACCTGAATGATCCCACGCGTGTTGTCTTACTGCCAAATATATTGGTAGTGTCACAGCATCAATGTCAAATTAGTTGAAGTCAGGCAGATTGTAGATCCGATTGTGACTATGATCGCACAAATATAACAGAAGAAATTCATAATACGCAATCTATTCTTGCTTTCTCGATCATTTGTGGTCTGCTGCAAGTATGTGGGCACGGGCCATGCGCCAAGTCTTGCCGCTGGCTCGCTTAGCACTGAGCGCACCTGCCGCCCACGACAATTCGACCTCCAACTAACCTCGACCGACAACCACCCCGCGACACCATCGAAGTTCACTGTCTAGCCACTTCGACAGATCGCAAACATGGCTGATTCCGAATACGTATGTTCCAATCGCTCCGTCGACCCAGAGATGCCTGCTAACAACGACACAGAACGCCGAGGAGGCTGCCGGTACGCTCATCCACTCCCACGATTCTTCCTTCCACTATCACCAGCGCAATCGACTGCTAGAGGGGGATGTTCTTCCGGACTTTGGGCCGACTCCGCTGCTGTGCTGGGCGAAGGAAGAACACAACATGTGAAGGAACCTGGGCTGACCACACACCATACAGAGCTTAAGAGGAAGAGAGCGTTCCGCAAGTTTTCCTACCGTGGCGTCGACCTCGACCAGTACGTCTTCCGGATCCAGCAGCGCACCACTGCCCTGGACACACCATCAAAAAAGGCCACGACACTAACCTCCAACCAGGCTCCTCGACCTCGGCTCTGAGGAGCTCCGTGACCTCGTCCACGCGCGTGCCCGCAGACGTTTCAACCGCGGTCTCAAGCGCAAGCCCATGGGCCTGATCAAGAAGCTCCGCAAGTCCAAGCAGGAGGCCAAGCCCAACGAGAAGCCCGACCTCGTCAAGACGCACCTCCGTGACATGATTGTTGTCCCCGAGATGATTGGCAGCGTCATTGGCGTCTACTCTGGCAAGGAGTTCAACCAGGTCGAGATCAAGCCCGAGATGGTCGGCCACTACCTCGGAGAGTTCTCCATCTCATACAAGCCCGTCAAGCACGGAAGGCCCGGTATCGGTGCCACGCACTCTTCCCGTTTCATTCCTCTCAAATAAATGGCTTGGGTTATGGTTGCATGGGTTCTTTCGTGGGGTGGACAATGTACTTGACGACCTTATCACGAATATACAGGTGTTAGGTGCATTACTCTCGATGGCTGTGACGCACAAAAAGCGGTTACAGCAGGCATGAAGATAGGGTGTAGATAGCATCATCTATCACATCGAAGATACCTCACAATGACGTCCGTGTCTTGCATTCAGACTTTGATTCGCGTGCAAGTGGTGGCAATGTTCAATTCTCTACTGCGCTGTGATACAAAATCGGGTATAGGGGTGACAAAGAAAACCAATGGTACAAATCCCCAATTCCACTCTACCTTCCAAGACGCATCTCGACCTTGGCAAAGTTATACAGCGCCCTGAGGAATACTTGGTAGTTGACACCCTTGTTGTCAGGAAGATGGCTGTACATGTTAGTACCAAGTCATGTTTACGTTCGTTTAGACTTACAAAATCTCGGTCAACCTCAACTGCCACGGTGGATATCCCTTGAGCTGGACTGTGGGGCTAAACAAAATCAAAAGATCCGGCTCGCTGCTCACATGATCGCTCAGCTGCGCATCAATGAGGTCCATGTTGATCTGTTCGCGGCGCACATCTCCTCGCTGCGCCATCTCAGCCAGCGTGCGGGTCAGATCGACGATAGTGTCGCGCCCGTCGTGCTCAGACAGAAGCAGAACAGTGAGATGTTGGCGCGGCTCATTGGACGTTGACGGCGGCGTCGACGGCGGTGAGTAACTCGACAAATGCGGCGCGCGCAGGGAGAGGGTAGGTTTGCGCAATGGGCCGAAGTACGAGGAGAGCGTTGCGTCGATGGAGGTGTGTGTTTGGGGGAGGTAGTTCTTAAGCACACCTAAGTCGTCATTAGCACTTGAATCCCCTCCCATCACTCAGCAAACACAAGATGTTGTGTTGGACTTACCAGTCCTCTCATACACGCTCAAAAACCCAATGCCCGCACTACTGGCCCACGCCGCTATCTCACACACATCATTCACCAATCCCTCCAACCCCGCGTTGCCCTGCTGCTCGTCGTCCTCGTTCAATTCCACCACCACGCTCAGATGCTTCGGCAATTTCTCCAGCCCCGCGACATCCCCAGCGATGAATTCGGGCGTGCGGTGGTGGTATTTCAGCAGAGACACGAGCTTGGTGTATGCAAGCCGGAAGGCGCGGCGGAAGCGGAAGAAGATGCTGAAGAGCAGGGCGATTAGGTGGTAAGTGCTGAAGTAGAAGAGCGACTTTATGGGGCCGGGTTTGCGGGTGGGTTTTTGGGCGCGGCGGGTGGAAGTGGTTTTAGAAGTGGTTCTAGAAGTGGTGCTGGTAGGCGGTGCGCTGGGCAGGAAGGGTTTGAGGAGTTCTTCGCGCTGTTGGGCAGAGAGTTGTTTGCGACGGAAGGCGGCTTCTTCGGCGGACGTGAGGCCCGTGGTAACCATTGCGGTGGACGTGGTATGGCAAGTTGTCTGTGGTAGGAATGTCCGAGGCGATCAATCAGATGTGCTGGTTGACCTAAAGGAAAAGAGAGAGAAAAGGAAAATGCACGGTGTCAGCAAGACATGGTTGGGGAGTTGAAGTATGTAGGGCAGGTAGCATTTCAAGGTTGAGGCTGGTGCTGTGGCGCTTCCGTGTCCTTGCCGATCCTAGTCAGCCAAGAGCGCAACATCCTTGGATTACGAGCTCAGCCATGCGCCGCGATTGCGCGTATCTTGTCGTAACAGCGAAGGCTGAGGGGCGCATGGTACATGGAGGTCCTTGTGGGAGAGGGCGTACGTGCATGATGCATGAGGTCACTTGGAAGTTGGGCATGCGGCTGGATCTGCGTGGGAGACAAGGGACCTGGCGCGGGGGCGGCTCAAGCCACGACTCACCCATAGATCGCGAATGCAGCTACTTCGTAATTGGTGTTGACACTCCGCGACGTTCGAGTGCTACTGGACCACATTCACTCTGAATCATGCCCAAATTTGTGGAATCGCCCTGAAGTGTATACGCAGACAGAGCTTCACGCCTCATGATCCGCGACAGTCTCCAAACACCAGCTTCGGGGGAGCGCTGCGTGGCCGACACCTGATAAAGAGCTTCCCATAGACCTTGAACACGCCCGAAAACAGCAAACACCACACGCGCCAACATGGACCCATACGTTCGCAGCCCGTCCAGCATGGACACTGCTTCCGTCCTCACGCACCAGACCTCGAGGACATCCATCCGAGGGCCACAATTCACGCTGGACAAGTTCTCGGTGAGCTTCACAACACGTGCGCCCTCCGGACACGGGCTAATCTGTGTAGAGGAAAGACTTCATAGTCAAGGACTTCATCGAGGACCTGTCCGATGCCGCAGTGCCTGCCTCCCGCAAGTCCGGGACCATCGCCAGCCAGCAGACCTTCGACCCGAAACCGCTCATTCGCACTTTCGAGCATGCCCTGACTCGGCTCAACAACCTGTCGGAAGATCTGGAGGAGAAGGAGAATGAGCTGTCCGGAGCTGTGCGCCGCGCCGAATCGCAACATAATCAAAATGTCGAATCGTTAGGGAGAAGGCTCGAGCAGGCCATTGACCGCTTCCAGAAGCTGGACAGCTCGCTGAATGGCAACGACGACGGTGGACCGGACTCTGGCGGCAATATTGCAATGCGCATCGGAGAGTCGCTGGAAGAGCTGGATCGCCAACGAAAACGAGCCCTGGACGCAAAGTTCTTGATTGAATGCTGGCAAGAAGTCAGTGAGCGCGGCGAACTCAACATCCTCGAAGACCACCGGAGAAGCGGCGACATTGTACGTTGCGCAGAGATTGCGCGCCAATTGCTTCGTATCAGCACTCGTCTGGACCCCGAAGGCGGTCAACAGACGAATGGCGACTTGCGCAACGGCACGAAAAGAAAGACCCTAGGGCCCAGACACAATACCAAAGAAGTCATTGAAAAGTTCCTCGAGAACCTGGAGCAGGACTTGCTGAGCAAATTCGACGAGTGTTATCGACGCCCGAATTACAGCGGCATGCGCGATTGCGCTATTGCACTGAGAGGCTTCAATGAGGGTTCAAGTGTTATTGCGACATATGTCAACCAGCACACTTTCTTCATCGAGCGCACGCAGTCGATGGCCGAGGAGCTATCCATGGATGCCGAGACGTGGGATCGACTGCAGGATCCTGATGCTGAGCCCCCGGGTGTTGAGCCGACGCTTCAGTCGCTGGTGGATGAAGTCAAGATCGCTGTGCAGGATGAGTCTGCTACCATCAAGCGCGCTTTCCCGTACTACGAAGAGGTCTTGATCAGGTTTCTGGAGCGCATATTCCAGCAATCTATACAACAACGACTGGAGATGGTGCTCGACAAAGCGAGCGAATTGTCGTCGCTAGCCTTCTTGCGCTCATTACAAGCATCGAGAAGCTACATCACACAGCTAGTGGATGACCTCAAGTCGCATGGTCTGACTGAACACCCCGAGCCCGTCACATCACAAGTCGCAGCTACACTAGACCAACAGCTTGACGAGCTCTTCTCATCGTACTTCATCGGCGAAAAGTACATTGAGCGAGAGAAGAAGAACCTGGAAGAGTTGTACTCGTCGCTTCTACTCAAGTTCACAATCTACCACTCGCGGCGGCGGAAGATGCCTAGTGGGTACTTTAGTGCGCTTGCACAAAAAGGAAAAGAGCTGGCTGCGTCGGCGCGTGATGCATACATGGAGCGACTCGAGAGCACAGAGTTGCCGGCTAGTCAGAAGAAGACGCTGCTGAGAATTGCTGGTCTCAAGGAAGATCAGCAGGAGAAGAAGGAGATTGATGTCACAGATGAGGATGGAAAACTGTCTTTGGCAACGGCTAAGCGTATGCTGAAGTGGTTGGCAGAGGGTGTTGGTCGTGGCTTGGAGTTGTCGCCTGGCAATGAGACGCCCAAGGATGTGCAGAACTTACTGAACCTGCTTCTGCAGCAGATGGGCGAGATTTATCTCGAGACTGCGTTGGATGCGTAAGAATCCCCCACTCGAAACACACTCATCAGAACACTAACACCCATCCAGTGCCAACGACCACGCCGCCTCCCAAGAAAACCTCAAAACCCCCCCAGACCTCACGCACCTCCCCTCTCTCCACGCAATAACCACAATCCTACACCTGCTCCAACAAACCACCACCACAATCCTCCTCCCCCTCTGCACGCCCAACCTCACCATCCGTCGCGAAATCGAAAAGTCCACAAACACAACCATGTCCACGCTCGAATCCAAGCTCTCCAACATCCTCAACCTGACCCTCACAGCCGCCCTGAACTGGGTCTCCAAATGCCTCTCACAACAGAAAAAGACGGATTTCCGCCCCAAAGACGACGACCTCATGGTAACCTCCGAAACCCAAGCATGCCGCGAAGTCTCTGCCTTTCTCACACGCGTCGCCACACAAGCATCGTCCGCGCTCTCCGGCCGCAACCTCTCCCTCTTCCTCTCCGAGCTCGCCCGCGGTCTGCGCAGCCTCGTGCTCGCACACCTGCTGCGCTACACCATCAGCCAAGTCGGCGGCCTGATTGTCAGCAAGGACATGAATCGCTACGTCGAGCTGGTGCGCGGGTGGCCGACGGGCGAGGAGCTGGAGCATGGGAGTATCCAGGTGCTGACGGATGTTAGTACGTTGTTTATTATTGGGCCTGAGGCGTTGAGGGATAGGCTTAGGGGTGCGGGCGCGGACATTGGGGAGTTGAAGGGGTTTATTAGGTGTAGGGAGGATGTGGGGAGTGTGGGGGTGCAGAGTGTGTTGAGTGCGCTGTAGTGGGGAGAGGTGGGGAGAGGTAGATGGGAATGTATCCTTGATGAAATGTGTCATGATATTCGTCGTGGTTCTTTTGCCTTTTCGTGTGGTATGCCGTGTCATCGCCGGACTTGACACAATTTCATGTTGTTTTTGTGGTACACTTGGCAGGATGTAGCTGTCACGCTGGTAATTTCCCGCGCTGTGAACGACAGGCCTAAGTATCAAGTATCGCTACATCTTTCTCGAGCCATAGTAGCTCCTCTCGCACATTTAGACCAAATGGAACTCTCAGAATCCCTCCGAATCGCTGTCCTGCCTTGAATCACGTCCTAATTGCTCTGGATCATGATCCACCTGGCTTACCAAGACGACCAGTTCCAAAAGTCCCTTACAACCGTCCTCGAACCACTTCCGCGTCTTCTGGTTAAACAATACCTCCAAGAATTCGACATTTACCAACCTCGGCTTCCTGTGAGAGCAAAACGTGACCTCCAGCAGCTTCAAATGCGGAAGGATCTTCGGGAGAAGAAACCGATCACGCCACAATTCGAACCTAGGCTTCACATCCAGTCTGAGCTTCGTGATTGAAATGCGCGATCGTGCCAGCGTGTGTGAGAGGCATTTCAAGTGCTCCGGCGAAGAGATGTGGAAACTGTTAAGGGGCAAGGGAAGATTCGCGGTCTCGCTGTGGATTTGACGACTCGTGCGGAGGAGACCGACCCAGCCCGGAGGTGGTGAAAGGGGTCGGAGACGCACATACTGTCTGGATGGCTCGAAAATGCTTCTCTTTGTGCTGATGATATAGACCTTGTCGGTGATGGAGTAGTTTCAGATCATACTGCGCAGCTCTGCGGGAAGGCGTAGGAGAGGCGAGGTGAGAGCGTTACGCGCAGTGCTGGGTTGTGTCAGTGAACTGTAAATGCAAGCACAGAGAATACATACATAGCGTCTAATGCCTCGCGTGTAGAGCCGCTGACGACCGCCATGATTAGATGCGGCTATTGCTTTGAGAAAGGTCGCGAAACCGCGTTCGTGGTGTAGTTGGGTGAGTGCAGATGGGGAGGTCAAGTGGTGGAGAGTGAGCGTAGAAATAGTGTAAAGCACTGCTAGTGGTTAGTACGCACGCCAATCAGATCGCTATTGCCTTTAGTCTAATCATGGTCTCGGGAGCTTTTGCGCAAAGCTGTTGAGCGCTAGTACTCTCTCACTGTTTGGCCGCTGAGTCTCTCGAGGAGTGTTTCCAGTGTCTGTGACCGTGGCAACATAAACAAGAACTGACATGTAGACGACTCGATACACTTTCGTCTAATCACTGCACTATTCTGGAGAATTCTAGGCTCCTAGTACGGGCATGTTCATGACATTTCTTTTTTCATCGATTTCGGTTGCGGATTTACTACATACTCGTTCATTCCCACAGCCCTTTCCTTTGTTGCTTTACTTTGATTTGAGGGTGTTTGAATGAGGATTCTGTCGGGACGATTGAACGTTGTTGAGGTGATT
This sequence comes from Parastagonospora nodorum SN15, assembly GCF_000146915.1. Classification (NCBI taxonomy): domain Eukaryota; kingdom Fungi; phylum Ascomycota; class Dothideomycetes; order Pleosporales; family Phaeosphaeriaceae; genus Parastagonospora; species Parastagonospora nodorum. The sequence goes on along the minus strand of NW_001884554.1, from coordinate 1,377,872 downwards.
GTATAGAAGATCAGCAAGAGGCGCAGTATCAAGCTTATATAGTGCGAGTACTAGAAAAAAATGCTTGCCGCAAGCGCTAAAGAAGTGAATAGGTGGACGGTTCTTAGGCAGCTCCCATATGAGCTAGCACCACCATTTACTTGATTGGAAAAACTGGTCTATGATAAGAAGGACGGTACCTATAGAAATTTACACAACCACCTAGGTACTTCGATAGTGCCCAGTTTCCGTCACGAAGTCGTGCAGAGGCAGTTTTTATGCCCTTAATGTGGGTGCAAACCCTCTACCGTACCTTTCAGTCTCCTCTTTAAGCCTATGTGTTTTATCGGCCAATCATAAGCAGATTTATCTATGGTCCGATTATTGTACTAACCGTTGCTAAAATCTGCCGATACCTAAGTAGTGAGTGTCAAAGTACGGGAGGTCACCAGGAATAATGAGACGACTTAACATGGTGATTGTAAACTTCCCATCTTTCGTGGCCCAAAACTCCTATCCACCGCACTACTACTATCAATCTAGAGCCAACTCGCGCGTTCCGCACCATTTGTGTGAGCCCAGTTTATAGAAAAACTACATCCAGACTACTCCGAGCTCCATCGGTGAGCCAGAGACGTGCCGCGTCCCGGTCTATATCGCTACCTCTGTGATCTACAAATTGTAGACTATGAAAGCCGTGGAAATTCGGTGGCGGGAAGTCAATTGAACGCTCAACGACCATGAGTTCCAAAGTCTTTAGAGTCGGTATTTTACGTCCCAGATCCACATAGGGTGGTTCTATCGATCGCGTCAGGTTCACTTCAACTCTAAGACGTAGAGATTCGGTGGGACTGCGCAGCCGTGAGAGGCACTCGAAAAGCAGTTCGAAGCCGGCTTTCTCGTGAGCAGTAAAGGTGTTCAGTTGTGTAGGAAGAGGCGCAGCTTCGTTGTAGGTTTACTTGCAGGCGTGTAGGAGGCCAAACCAATCCGGGAGGAGACCTAGACGGAAAGGACGGCCATACAGCTTACGATCTGGAGTCGGAATCGGACGGGACCTATAGCCTCCTGGACTACGCTCCATCGGGATTTCGCATGTACCCTGGCTGACAACATAGGCGAAGATCTCGTTCCGCAGCTCTGCGGGGAGACGAAGCAGAGGTGAATTGGCTGCGTTGGAGACGGTGCTAGGGAATGTTAGCAAGACTGACAAAAGGAGAGGTTTGGCGGTGTAACGTACATTTGGTCCGTGGCAGTTGCCATCGTGTAGCAATTGAGTCGGAAAGAATGCCTGGTTGATTGGAACAAGTCTTGAGGGCATACACTTTGCCAAAGATAGAGAGCAGGAATGGAACTCAGGGGCTTTATAAGAGTAGGCGACGCTCAGATAAGTGGGGCGCAGTTGCCAGGCTGAGTGACGACTACCTGATGCTACCTAGGCCCGCATGTAACGCGATCGTTTATTGGTGACTCCGCATTCCACCTGATATAAGGAAGTGCTGCGTGAACAGCATTGTTGATGAAGTATTGAACCTGCCACTTTCACCCGTGACACACTCCCTTGACTTCCTGGTTGCTACAATCCGCAATCTTCCAAGGAAGTCTTTCGTGACTTCCTCGCACTCTTCAAACATTTTGCCAGCTCGAAATGCCAATCGATGTACCTCCTTTCATTTCCCTAAGACCTCAAATAATCACTATTCGTCAAAGATGCGGTAGTGTCGTCGAGGTGGTAGCCGTTCTCTCTAACCATGTCTGCACAAGATCTGGAGTTCGTGGACGTACGTCAGAACTTATCGACATTGATTCACTGTATCAAACATACCGAAGCGTCCGCCATTGACATCACTACCATATATAGTTGTAAACGGCCTCGAGTCCAACGAGTCTTCCCGCTCGCCTTAGCTTGCCCAGTCCAGTCAGCCCCTGTTTCGATATGCGTAGAAGAAATTACCCATGTCTTCCGGACTTTGCATGTCAGAGTTTGACGCTGACCTGTTCTCGTATCAAGTTTACGACTTAACACAATGTCATCATCTGAGCAGCATCGCCTAGTAACTTCGGCCTATCATTGATCTGAGGACACTTCGCATCATTGGTCATTTGTTCTTTAATGTCGATCATCTGTTTAATGCATCCTTCTAAGTTGCGGAACAATTGAGATATGGCTGGTGCAGCAAGACTGCGATAATAGTCTAAAGAAATCGAGGACACTTTCGGATAAAGCCGCAAATTTATTCACGAAGTCTCTAGTCTCTCTAAGGATAGATCTAAGGAGCAGCTGGTCTGGTTCTCGTGGCCAGGTTCTTGTGGCCACATGGATACAGTGTCTCGATCCACCGTTTCCCTTGTACTATGTCGTGCAGGACACCCACCGACTATCTCCTGCTGCCATTCGCGACATGCATGCCTGGACGTCAGTGGATCGTGTCTCGTGGGCAGTCCGATGAGGCAAGCGTTCCCTCCATTTTGCATGCGTGGTTTCTTGGGCCAATTTGGTTTGAAAGAATCTAACGAAGCTTGATGGTCTCGTTTAAGATCAAGGTCGTGTACCCCACCTGCCGCTCGGGGCGGCGGCGGAGGGTCGATTATAACATTGAGATGTATCACCGGTAAGCCCTGGAAGTTTTCGTAACTCTTTCGTTAAAGCGGGATCTTTCAGGGACAAAGAAGGGCCTGGTCGTGCGCGCCCAGATCTCGTGCTCAATTGTCGTATCCAAATCATGATCGTGGACTGACACTGTCGATTAGAAGTCCCCGCGGCCACGTCCACGGCCGCGCCCTCGCCCACGCCCTCGCTTGTTTTGATCCCATTTGCCTCTGAACCCTCGGCCACCGCCGTGCCCGCCTCTATCATCTCGCTCACGCTCCTCTTCTTCTCGCCTCATCATTGCGCGCTCCCTCTCCAGACGTTCTGCCTCAAGCTCTTCTGGGCTCTTTTCTATACGGACTTCCGGCTTCTTGAGATCTGTGGGAAATCGAGCATGTGCGCCATACTTGCAGCCCTTGCCTTCGGGACAGAATCCGCACAAGTAGAATGGACATAGCTTTTCCTTCTTATTATGTTTTAGCGCACAGTAAGGGCCGAGTGGGCAGAATCCGCGATCGTAGTGCGGACATGAAGGCCGCTTTGCTTCGGGATCAATGTGGAGGTAGAGGCAATCGTCGCCGTTGGAGCATGTTTGTGTGCGGGCGTAGTACGAACATTCAGGCATTCGTCGCAGGTTGTACTCGTGAAGGAATTCGCACGTCTCGCCCTTCTTGCAGAGGCCACGGAGCCAATGCTTGCACACTAGACTGAACAGAATATGAGCATCAGATTCGGCTTCACAGGCTCAAAGGGTAGTTCACGTACTTGTTGTAGGACGAGACTACATGATGCCGATCAGGACACCGGCTCCCGTGCGGACAGTGGCCTTGTACATACAATTTGCATGCTGGCCTGTTGGGATCCAGACCAAATCTGTATTCGCGGCTGAGGAATTCACTGAAGTTGAACTTGTACATGGGCTGCCCCGCCTTCTCGACATCCTGGTCGGGTGCCATTGAGACTGACCGAGCCTGCACTTCGGCCATGCTTGCTGAGGAGATTTTGGTGCCTGTTGCCGTCCTTGCGCTTGAACCGTGAGCTTTGAAAACGGTTCCCAGATAGGTTGTCAAAGGAACGACGTATGGCTTCGATGGGAGTGCTGAGACCTCTGAAACGATATAGTGTGAGAAACACTCTGTAGATTGCTTCCCACGGGTCAATGTTGTGGTTCGCAATAGGGTAGGTTGCCTGTAATTGTTGAAGTTGGTGATGCATCAATGCTTGACAGTCGCGGTACGCGACCTCACGTGCAGCTCGATTAGCGTGCTTACGTAAGGTCAACCGCCTCCATCTGTCGGCAGCGCTTGTTCATCATGCACCTCATCAGATCCTTGTTGCGTACAAGTGGAACCACAGCCTGATCCGTGTTTGCTTGCAGCTCGCATCATTCGAGATTTCTCGCGCCGATGTGCCGACAGACCCAAGCCTATACAAACGCTTGTGCCATGTGCAGCGTCTTAAACCAGCATGTCTCGATCCTTTCGCTATGTTCCCAAGTGGGCTCCTATAAGCACACAAGAACGCTTCAATAATATCACAATTTACTTGACTCCTCAATCGCATCCAGTATGGTTTGTTGTCGACCATACAGCCATATCACTTACACGTATACAGCCTTCGCGGAAGCTTATTGACAGGCATGCACAAAGAAGCTGGTCCTGGTTGTGTGACTAGATACATATACACATCCTTGTATGCTTCCGCTTCCGTGTATTGACCAATATTAAAGCTTATGGTTTGTTGAATGAACTTCATGCCATTGTTTCTCTCAACGGCTCGGGAAGCGGCATGCCGAACCATAGCACTGGATCTCATCCTGTTTGCCCCGTAACCGTGAAGGCTACTGCACATGATAGGAGAGATTTGCCATCAATGCTGGGCGTCTGGTGGACCAGTAATGCGAAAATGATTCCGGTCGAGCAGTCACGAAGATCACCATCATCGTTTCACAGCACAAGACAATCGGCTGCACTTCATTCTCAATTGCAAGGTAAGGAAGGTAATCGACTCCTCAAATCCTTCACGCTTCTTGTACCAACTTAGCCGTTCGCTAGTACTACTGCAACCACCGGACATTGTGTCCTTTGTAGCTCTCATGCGACTTTTGATTGCTTATAGTTCTGTACACGCGCGGTGTATGTCCGTTTCAGGACTGCAAACAAAACCAATAAAGCAGTGTACACCATGAAGCACCCTAGTGCGGCTCCTCCGCAGTCGCACAATGAAGCGAGATACATGCAATGACTGCAGTGCGACAAGACTTACCAAAAATAGCTCTCGTAATTCTCAGGATTCAAGAGCTGTAACTACAAAGAAGTCTTGATATTCTTCGTTTTATTTCTTTCCAGAGATTCGGCAATCCGGCTGCACTTGCATGGTGTTTTGACGTGCAGGAGACCAAAGAAGCAGCTAGGGCGTTAGCTTACGACTACCTACATAATGCGCCGAACATTCGATCCCCACCACATTGATCACAACACCACATTTTCGATACCTTTGCAAGCTATGTACTGGAACGCTGTGTACTACCCCAATTGGCGGATCTACCGGGACCAGCCGCCGGTATCGTTAAACTACGATGTGATATCTCACGTGTTCTACGCTTTTGCATGGTAAGTCAGACACTACTTGGACCGATTCAGAATACTGACGATCTCTCAGGGTGAAAGATGATGGAACGGTATATGTATGTAAGCCTCCTGGTACGAAGAGACTCGAGTAACGTCCTACAGCTCAGCGATGAGTGGGCCGACGCACAAATTGACGTAGCCGGCGCAGGAGATGTCCCTGCAACCAAAGGGTGCCTGAACTCGTTTGCCTTACTGAAAAGGAAGTATACAAAGCTCCGAGTAGTTCTCTCCGTTGGTGGCGGTGGTAAGGGCAGCGAGCCTTTTGCTGGAGTGGCTGCAGATCCTGCCAAAAGACAACAGTTCGCACAGAGCGCGTTAGGCTTGGTGCAACAATTCGGAATCGACGGGATCGATAGTAAGTGATGGTCTGAGCCTCCTTACTCGTACGGATACATGCTAAATGTACTTAGTCGACTGGGAGCACCCCTCAGACTCTAAGCAAGGTCAGGACTTCATCGCTTTACTGGCAGACCTTCGTCAATTTTTGCCTGGCCCACAATATACTCTCTCAACCGCTCTTCCTGCTGGGGAATGGGCACTTCAGCATATCAACCTCGGCCATGCCGCCCACTACCTCGACATGATCAATCTAATGGCTTACGACTATTCGGGCCCATGGACCAGCAAATGTGGCCACCAAGCCCAGCTCTTCACTCCCCAGATTCCACACAGCCCTGAAGCAGCTATATCCGGTCACTCCGCTGTATCATACCTGGTCCGCCAGGGAGTGCCAACTCACAAGATTGTCCTCGGTGTTCCCGCGTACGGTCGAAGTTTCACGGGAACAAAAGGCGTAGGCCACGGATTCTCCGGACAGGCTGGAGAAGAAGGTACTTTTGAGTACCGCGACTTGCCCCGACCCGGTGCGACTGAACATGTGGACGAGAGAGTCGGTGCCGCTTACTGCATGGGCGGTGACGGAGGCTTTGTTACCTACGATACACCGCAGACTGTCCGGATGAAGGCCGATTACGTGCGACAAAATGCGCTTGGTGGGCTGTTCTACTGGACAGGTACGGGGGATGCAAGCTCGCTCACGCAAAAGGACCGCAGTTTGGTCTACAATGGTTTCTTGGGTCTGTTCCCGCAATAGGGAGTGTATAGCGAGGACATAGCAGAAAGGTTGGGCATATCAGCATAGCACATGAGTCCGATGTGCTAATTGACCATGAAATCGAACTCAAGTCATGCTCTGGTGACGTCTCGTGTACTTCTGTCGTGAACATGTCTGGCTAACTTTGGCGCTGAGCTTGGACCCACCTTGGGACCCTGACAGCGGAAACACCACATCATCGGGCGAGCTTCACACGAAGATTGCGAATTGTCAGTCAAGCAAGCTACATACATGTTTAAATCGGACGTGTCGTGACCGTGCTTCCTGATACCCACCTATTCAACGCCCAGCATTGCACAACTCTGCGACGAATCCAGTCGCGAAGCGTGAGCGCACGCAGGTTGATGCATCCCTCCACCTTCTCTCATGCCTGCGACTCCGCCCTCCGAACTTGACTCTGGTACATAGACAGCCCCGATCGCACACAAGTATGGGCATGGACGGAGCACTAACGCTCAACGCAGCCGACTACGACCCTATCGACCATCTAAACGCCATATTCTACCACCCATCGACCCTCTCATCTGTGACCACCACCTCCGAGGCGCTCCGCAGCTATCAAGATGACCTGGACGAGGATATCGCCAATGTTGTCGCCTCGCAGTCGGCTTCCGATGCCGACAGCGTGCAGCGTATACAAGCAGCCAAGGCAGAGCTGGCCGACCTCTTCAAGACAATTGAGGAGGTGCGGGAACGGGCAATGCAGACAGAGCAGACCATCACCGAGATGACAGCCGACATCAAGCGCTTGGACAGCACCAAGAAGAACCTCACGTTATCTATGACGGCTTTGAAGCGGTTGCAAATGTTGACGACGGCATACGAACAACTGCGCAGTCTGAGCAAGTCGCGACAATACAGAGAGTGCGCACAGTTATTGCAGGCCGTAATTCAGCTGGTTGCTCATTTCAAGAGCTACAGGTCAATAGACCAGATTGCGACGCTGAGCCGCAACGTAGCAGACCTCCAAAGCGAGCTGTTGGAGCAGATATGCGAGGATTTCGAGGTGGTCTTTGCCAAGGGAGAGGTTGCGCAGCGCAAAGGCATGCTCGCAGAGGCATGTCTGGTCATGGACTCGCTTGGCGATCATGCGCGGACGCGCCTGATCAACTGGTACTGCAACACGCAGCTGCGAGAATACCGTCAAGTGTTCAGGGGGAACGACGAAGTAAATACTACAGCCCTGGTGCACGCGTAATAGCTGCTGACCATCGCACAGGCTGGGTCCTTGGACAATATATCCAGACGATACTCTTGGTTCAACCGTATGATGAAGACATACGATGTCGAGCATGCTGCCTTGTTCCCGTCCTACTGGCGGGTGAACGAGATGCTGGCCAACTCGTTCTGTGAAGGCACACGAGAAGACTTCAAGGCTATACTGCAGCGCTCAATGCGAAGAGGAGATGGGCAGACCCTGGACGTCGACCTTCTACTTTCCTGCCTACAAGAAACGCTCAACTTCGAGCAGAGTTTAGAACGAAGATTCGCGAACGAGGTACGGTCATGACTCAATCCTTTTGAAGACAATGTACTGACATTTCATAGTCCCGCGCCTCCATCGATACCATGGACACCAAAGATGACAAGCCATTTGGTTTCAGTCAAGCCATCTCAGAAGCCTTTGAGCCGTACATGAGTCTTTGGGTCGAATCCCAGGACAAGCAACTCGCCGCACTTATGCCAAAGTATCGGCAGCAACCGCTTCGCAACACGGAAGAAGAGTTCTCTCACCAAGCCGTTATACCTTCGTCCACCGAGCTATTCAACTTCTACCGTCTCACTCTAGCACAGTGTGCAAAGCTCTCCACCGGAACTAGACTACAAGAACTCTCTGCAACGTTTGCGAAGTACTTGGAGCAATATGCTCAGCAGGTCCTGTACTACTTCTTGAGCGAAAAGTCTGGGATTCAAGGTCCTTCCATCGAAGACGCTATACTCATACTCAACACGGCCGACTATTGCTATGTTACCTGTAACCAGCTTGAGGAAAAGGTCAAGGGGCGTATTGATGAGGAGCTAAAGGAAAAGGTAGACCTACAAAGCCAGGCTGATGCTTTCATGGGCATTGCTAGCGCTACAGTCCGCATCCTTGTTCGCAAAGTTGAGATCGCGTGTGAGCCTAGCTGGCGTGAGATGCGCAATACCCCGTGGGCAAAGTTAGAGAGTGTGGGCGACCAGAGCACTTATGTGTCAGAGTTACTGCGCAATGTGAAGGAGACGTCCGGAGAGATTCTGAAATACCTGCACAAGCAACAGTATGCACGAGCATTCTGCGACAATCTCGTGGATTTGATGGCTTCGACGTATATTGCGAACATTGTTCAGTGCAAGCCGATAGCCGAAGCTGGTGCTGAACAGATGTTGCTCGACTCATATGTTCTGAAGAAGGGCTTCACGGAGCTACCAACGCTCAACGAGGAGCCTGGCACGGCGCCACCATCAAGGTATGCTACTAGCGAACTTCACACAATGACGCACACTAACAGCTCCGATAGCTTCGTCAAACGTGTGACACAAAGCATGTCCAAGATCGATCCGCTCCTCAAGACACTCCAAGTTCGTCCTTCGCCCCCTGAGGCGCTCGTGCAGGCTTACCTCATTCACATCGCCGACAAGTCGGATACCAATTTCCGCAAGATCCTCGAACTCAAGGGTATCCGGAAAGGTGATCAAACTCAATTGATCGACCTGTTCGGTGCATTCCGCGCGTCGCCAAACCACGAAAATCTGGTGCAAAACTCACCTCTACTCACTCCGCTACAGATACAATCCGGCCACATAGGCACCGGCATCGGAAGCCTGGGTAACGCAGGTAGCGTGATGGGAACACCCAGTCTCGGCGGTGGCCGGTTTGATCCCGCTGGCTTGGGCAACATGCTAGTAAACGCTGCCAGAGACGGCGTCGACCGCTTCGGCACTCCAACACCAGGGGCTCCCGGTGCAGCTGACGGTAGTGTCGGTGATGCGGCGAAAGCTAATCTCAACGAGAACCTGAAGAACATTGGCAAATTTTTCAAGAGGGATGTTGGCAGCTTTAGAGGCTTTGGCAGAAACGAAGACGGGCGATAGGGTACTTGATGATATGACACTGGTTAAAGCGCGTCGTTGTTGAGAGCGTGAATAGACGTACTGGCCCAATCGATTTGCAGTATCTACTACCGTGTTGTCGGGAACATTGGTTACACGCGCGGTGCTATTGTGGATAGCGCACGTGTGATTAGTCCGTAGGGCACGTGTCGAATATCCTAATGCAACTTGACAGTTCTGACATCCTCCCCATCCACACCACCACAATTCGCGCACACAATACGTCCGTATCACATCATCGAGTCCCGCGCGCGATGTAATTGGTCCGGTCTTCAATTGCGCTTGCGCGCACGTTTGTCTTGCTTCGCTCAGCAACCTCGTATCTCAGCATGGGTAGGGATCTACCAACATTGGTCCCGACGTTATGGCGGCCTGTCAAGGCCCAAAAGACGATGCTAATCGAGGCGATCCGACGGAACCCGCCAAGGGTCTCTCCATTAGCGTGGCGTTTAGCTAACAATATTCAAACCAGTCTTTGTTGTTTTGGGAAGGAGCTGTAGAACGTGCTTGAGCCTCTCCATGCACGTCCAACACGTGCCCCACTCATTGGACACGAGGAGGAGAGTACTCTGCATCCACGCCCCGCATGTAGAGGGGATTCCAGCCCTGTGGGCTCGATCTACGAGTTATCATTAGGTTCCACGGCTGAGCTAGAACACCATTTCGCACGAATCGCTCAGGATGCAACAATCTCACGCACAAGAAGAGATGCAGTATGCCGATGGGCATAGCGAATATACAAGCTTCCATGGCGGCCCGTCCTACAACTACCTGGCGCCGGCGAAAATGGCCACCGAGACGATACAGCAACTGTCAGCGTCTCTGCTTACTGACATGGACCTCGGTAGGCAACCCAGGTCTTCGAGCCTTCAGCATGCTATCTCGTACAACTTGGCTGCAAATCACCCCACATACCGAACGGAAGCAGAAGGTCTTCAAATTGCGTATCAACAATCCAATCACACTCCTCCCGTGACACATCGCGCCATGAGACAAGGGTATTCAACAAAAGAAGCAGAGAGCCCCGAGCTTTCTCATACACCTCCGTTTGCAGGCCACCGTATTCTCCATTCCGCAGAGAACATCATGCATTCACGGTACCGACACGCAAATGTCGGCTACGAAACACCATCCGCAGTACCTGCACCACTCAATTTCAGGCAGAGGAAACATGCAGCAGATAGATACGTTCTTGAATTCCCTCAGCCTCCTACATCACCCACGTCTCCGACGTCTCAACACCATCTGCATCCCGCCTTTCGGACATCAGGATCACAGCATGTTTCGTCCTCGCCGCAGCCATTGAGATTTCAGCGGTCCAACACGATGCCACCAAGTCCACCGCAATCGATGGGAGCGAGAACTGACGAAGATGCTCTGCGCGATCAGATGCAGTACCTCAACATGGGCAATCCCTCTCAGGTCCTGGGCAGAACCATCTCTTCAACATCAAGACATCCACCCACCACTCTAGGACGCATGAACACCATGAGCAGTATGAACAGTGCGCGATCTTCATCAACGCCGGGTAGTCCCTTTGAGCAGCGCCGCAGGATATCAGTGGCGTATCCGGACTCTTCAATATCGGGTGTTCTCGAACAAAACCATGTGGAAATGAGCCCTGCTGAAGCACACGCCGAAGTCCTGCGGCGTCTTGAAAGAGCAGAGGAAACATCTAGTCGTACATCGGGTGGTCCGGTAAAGAAAGGATTTTCGTTGAGACGATCGAATACCACGAAGCCTACTAGCAATCCTTCGCATTCACAAGAAGCTCTCACGACTGTTCTGGAGGATGCCGCGGAGGAGGGCAATCTGGACATGGTCGAGGCCGTTATTGACCTCGGCGCGGATCCAATCTACCGCTCAACAGGAAAGATGAAGAAAGTGAAACATGAAGCATTAGCTAAAGCGACCGCTGGTGGACATGCTTGGGTCGTGGACTATCTGCTCTCGAAAGGAGCTACCTATGGCGAAGCACAGAAAAAGAGCGCGTTCACACCAATGGATCGGGTCTTGCTCGGTGCCGCGTATAAAGGTCATGCTGAACTAGTTAGCGTTCTTATCGTCGTTTATGGCGCGAATCCGATGATCGAGCAATGGCCAAGGGAAATGGATGACGCACAGCAGTATTGGAACGAGAAGCATTTGAGGCTTGCCAAGACGAGTGTGATGGACGGCATATCCCATTGGAAGAACGAAGATCAAGGACTTAGCGTGCTGAGAGTAATCATGCAGAGTTCAAAGTTCGATCCGACAATGTCCGTGTCAGGGGTGTTCGACAACAGGAGTGAGCTTCAGAGTGCCGAATTCGCGCATCGACCATGGCAAACCACATACGAGTATTCAGCAATGGCATGCTTTGTGCGAGCTGGCTGGGCAGATGCTGTTGAAGCTCTGCTGAGCATAAACAGCTCACCTCAAGATTACGAAAAGGAAGACGAAGTGCTGCAATATCAAGACCGCATGACGCGATACATCTCTCCCGTCAACGCACTCACCAAAGACACCTGGGAACAGCGGCCAGAAGATGCGCTCCGCATACTCCGCCTCCTCATTGACAAAGGCTTCAACGTCAGTCTCGCCCAACACACCGCAAACGATATCGGTAAACGCACACCTCTCGCCCGTGCCCTGGTAGCAAACGCATCCCAAGCCGTCGACCTCATCGCCCAATCCCGCCCCGAACTCGTCAAAGAAGTCATCTCCTTCCGCCGCAATAAGAAAGAAACAAAAGCCCAACCCCTCGCCACCGCCATCGCGCTCGAGAAACTCGAAACCGCTCGCGTCCTGCTGCGTGCCGGTGCTCATCCCCGAGATCCCGCGTTCGATATGAACGTACTGCAATTCGCGGCGCATCAAGGTGGCGAGACAGGAACAGCTATGCTCGCGGAAATGCTGCCCCTCGCGCCTGAACTCACATACGCCGCGCTCGATACTGCCATAAGTCGAACAAATAAAGACTGCGTACGCGTCTTGCTCGATTACATCTCCGCAGCTGCATCACGCAACGAAGTGGCCGCCCTACCTGCCATTTGGGACATGTTACTTCCGCTCCCTGAAGACGCCGAAACACAAACCAATTACCTCGACATCATCGATATGGTGTATGCATGGGATGCAGGCTTCGCGTTACCCCGGCCCCAGCTTCCCGCTATCCTGGCGGCGATTAGAAGGGATAATTACATCGGTATGGAGCGCTTGTTGCAGTTGGGTGTTGTGGATGGGAAGAGTTTGGTGTTGAATTGTAAGGCGCAGCCCGCGGGAGAGCAGGGAATGTGGACGGTGCTGGAGTGTGCAGAGGGGACGAGGAGGAGCGCGGAGTGGTTGGGGTTGTTGAGAGGGTGGGGAGCCCCGCTTTATACATGATTTGCTTTTGGAAGGGAACGAATGGGATCTTTGAAATAGACGGCTTGGGGAGTTTGGATAGGGGTTGCATGAGGATGGCGTCTTTGGACTTTTTTCCTCTTTTCATTTCATTTCTCATATAGATGCGATGATACCTCAACAGCAATACCCTATACATTTCACACCATCCAAGCCCACTTTCAATTGCCACCCCCTCTAAAACTTCCTCATAGCATCGTTCACAAGATCTGCCCCAAACGTCGCCCCCGCCCCCATAACCGCCGCATTCCCAAACTTGTGCGCTAATTTACTCGCCCACTCGTGATGCTACCCAATCACCATTAGTTTCAATTCATCCTCGACGCCTTCACTGAACAGCCAAGTTGCACGCAGAACTCACCTTAGGATGTCCCGGATGCGCAGGATTATTCGGATCCTGCGCCTGCTGCGCGACTAACGCGGGGTTGAACTGGTTTCTGCCAGATACGTATTTCGGGTCGATGTAGCCGGATGGCTGGCCGTTTTGCTGCACATTTCACCGTTAACCCTCACCTTAGCTGCATATGTGAGTCATGCTGTAGGGAGAGACATACGGGCAGTTGGGCTTGAATGGACTGATATTGTGGCGGGAGGAGGATACCGGAGGAGGCGAGGAAGTCTAGCTCGGTGCGGATGGTGGAGAGCGAACGGGTGACTTGGGCTGGGTCGGACATGATGGGGATACGGGTTGGAGGTGGGATTAGGGTTAGAGTAGGGAAGGTGCCAAGGGCTTGTGTGCTGGGCGAGGTATATGTGTAGGAGATGTGTGGAGTGCGTAGGGTGGGAGTGGGTGACGGGATGACGTCAACGTTCCGTGTAATTCCTGACAGCCGTTATCTTCTTCAGCGCCAGGTCCTAAGTACACATTTGTTTTCTGCATCTCTTGAGAGCCAGTGAGGTTAGATCAGATATGTAGCGAGCAGAATTGTCGCGGCGAAGGAAGACACTGTTCAAGCTCGATCGCGAGTCTCGCTGGTACGGAGTGTCTCTATTGTATCATAGGTACTGCGTAAGTGGTGTATGTGCAAGAATAATGCAGGGATATACCCAGGTAGAGTTTCTTTCGTGGGAACTTGATCATGTTTCGGTTTTCATGGTCACGCTGATGCGAGGCATGCATTCCGCATGAGCAGGGAGTGTTCCCTCCTTCAGATGTAGATGAAGGACTTCCGAAGGGACAAGATTGGTTGTCCGCGGCTTTTCACGTTTTCAATTAAGTATTGGATTGGTATGAAGTGTACACAGTATCTGTAGAGTGATATGGCACTCGTAGACCTTCCCAGCTCAGTGCTAAGTTTTGCAAAGACGATGTATGTATTTCACTTTTCGCATGTGGACATGCCGTGACTAATGATGAATCTGCACACGTCCGCATACTTGCTGTCTTGCTATATTGCATCAGTTAATACCCTAACGGGTTTCAGCCTAACGTCCTCGGAACGTGGGGTTGGGTGCGCTAAAACAGCTCACCAATCACCATCGCAATCGTATCAGACCTCACGTCTTGCCACTCCTTGGAACTTACCATGCCTACATCCCTGAAAGGACTTCACGAACAGCAAAGTACGCAAGGGCGCAAGTCTGAAGCCTTCGATAGCGAGCAGCTCCCAATTGTGAGGCAACGTGAGGCATCTCGAGGTGTTTGCTAACGTCAAATGCCCTTTGATCTCTCAACAAGACAGTTGTCATGACACAAAACAAGCTTGGATTTACAACAGTATGGCCTTGGAGACAACCCTGATTCGTCACATCCGATAGTTTCGGTTTTCTCCCCGTTCAATTTCCAGACACGACCTTGGGAGCCAGGCTGTCTTTTACTACCTCAACCACTGCAGTGCGATTGCTCTCATACCTCGCTTACCTACGAAGCAGAAATTATGGTCCCTGAAGTCGAGAATATCAAACTTGCAGGGACTCTGCTCGACGGAAAAATGACTAAATCACCATAACTAGTAAGAAGTGTTGGCCTCAGAGGAAAACGACTACCACTCCTAAACTCGTGACAAATGAAGAAAAAGAGAGCTATAGCATTATCACACGGCGCCTGCCATACCTTTTCGTCTTCCGGCCAAACCTAAAGAGCAGGCCATAGCTCGATTAGTGAGCAGCTTGCGAAGACAGGCTGCTCAGGTGCACTGGTAGTAGATGAACGCGCGAGGATGCCTCGTTGCGAGTGCTTTTGCATTGACATCAAGATCTCGAGTGGGCTTCCAAAACGGCAGCAAGTGTCGATTAGCCCAAGAGCCACTCAAGCGCTTGGCGGGGGCCATCACCCAGGACGACGCCTTCTAGGCGGTACGACACGAACCACCCTTTCCAAGCAGACCATCTCAGCTCTGAACTGCCAGCACGTATCGTTGAGCACACCGCCAAAGGCGCGATGACGTCGAGACCAAATCAAAAGAGATTGATGATTGGATATTATTTTTGCCTATCAACTGCCTCAGGCACCCCACAACGACCCCTTGGTCAAGGAAATGCAGGTCAGGCAATGGATCGTCGCTTAGAGGATCCGGCCCGATGCATATCATCTTAGACAAAGCGGCTTGGCCTCGGTCTTGCGTGGTGAAGTTGAACAAAGCTGTAGGTGGTGTCTTCGGCGAATGGTATCGCAAGCGCATTCGGTGCAAAGCAGATACTGAATGACCTAGCATTTTGCCTACGCTTGCGCCTCAAAACAGATGAAGGATGAATCAGTACATTTTGCACAATTTGTGCAGTTATCCAGACTGTTGAGATGATTGTAGCGTGGTCCTTCATACCGGGGGTCAGCGCCACATCACGCGCAGGGACCTCCATGTGGTATGCCAACGGGCATCGCGAGCGTCATTCTGATCATTACGCCCATGACACAGCCACCGGTGAGAGAACTCGGGTTAGCTTCGCGAAGGACGTTTTGAAAGTGTGCAGTCGCTTGAAGAGCTCGGCTCCCAGTGTACGAATGATTGGCCAGAGTGTGCCCATGGTTCCAGTACATTCCGTTGGGAATGCGGGAGCGGTTTCGACGCGAGGTCGGCGTGCTTCAAAGGTGGTTGGCAGTAGCAGGGCTGTCTCCGCATATTGACCTGCGTCTGTCGCGTTTCGAATGTGCGGAGTGCAGACGAACGGTACGGCCCATGTTGATTTGGCCGCTCCCCGTGTTCCCTCTCCTCGAAGGAGACCACAAGAAAGATTCAGTCTTGCTGCGCATTGGACCTTATCATAGGCTGAAGAGCGTTCCGACCACGTAGCTACTACAACAGTGTAGTCATGGGGACGGAAAAGACTGTCCAAATGTCCAAAGAAATAGCCGTTTGCACCAGGTGATTAGGTCCAACTCGTCCAGTCCAGCTGCGTGCACATGACCTAATTTGCCTTGCCAAAGTACGCCGTTGCCTTATCGAGGCGCCAATCTGTGTTCAAGCACGAGGCTGTCTTGTTTCCGCCTCGCCTACTCCTGACTTCGTCTCTTATCTTCTTCGGGCGATTTTAAAGCCTTGATCGTTACCATCTCTTCTTCGACGGTCAGGACCTGGTATCCATTGCTGCGCATACGACGCAGGACAGCACAATTAGCCACCGATGTCTCTTCAAGGGTCAGCGTGTAAGTACAGCATTCACGCGTTGTTCACGAGTGTCCGTTGGTCTTACTGCGAATTTCAAGAAGGGGATTGCTGATTCAAATACTCCAAGGCCATAGGTACCTTCCTCAATTGATCTCGGTCACACTACCCATATCGGACATACAAAGCCGGGTTGACCGCATTGCCGCTCAAGGTACAACCCTACTTCCCGCAGTGGACTACCGAGATAATCACCAACCGAACGATCGCGTCAATACCCACCGAGCTCGTAACGACCCGTAAATTCGACCTCTTACGACATCGATGTTGCCTATAATACCTCATACCCACAATGGCGCATGGAATGGCCTACTAGATCGAGCTTTGTCTGGTGATTTTCGGACCTATACGAACTGGAGATGTTTCCTATTCCAAGCACTCCTAGGGTTGCGTCACACGACCTGTGTTGTGAATACAGTTTTACTCTGTTGTCGTCATCATCATCTTCAAGGAAGATTTTCTGATAGTCAAGGTACAGAACATCACCCAGGAAGACACCAGCAATCTCCGCGGTATATCGAGGCCACGCACTGCGCGACAAACCGGTCTGTGGGTCATGCTGGGCATCTCTCAGCTGCTCGGAAAATTCATCCTTTGTGCAGCAAGCCCACACCTCTTTGTGTTAGCAGGTGCTGAAGATGGCTGCTATCGGCCAGCGCTCGTGGCAGTCGCGGTGGCTCTCTGCGGTTACACTGGA
The DNA here is from genome assembly GCF_000146915.1 of Parastagonospora nodorum SN15. NCBI lineage: Eukaryota > Fungi > Ascomycota > Dothideomycetes > Pleosporales > Phaeosphaeriaceae > Parastagonospora > Parastagonospora nodorum. Next base: position 1,360,789 of record NW_001884554.1, on the reverse strand, counting down.
AGGTGAGCAAGTGGACACACAGTGTAATCAACGTAGGATTCTGTCTGCGTCATCCTCGACGTCTGTCGATTTCGGGCAGATACACAATCTAGGAAATTTGGCTTTTTAACTCGTTATGCCATATTTGTTCTGCACATAACGATATCGCTGGCCCTTCGGAGGTGTTATGGGAAGGCATATTTATGTTGTAGTTATGTATGTAAAACCATTCCAACAGTACATGCATTCTTTTCGTGCTTCATTCGAGGTCTTCGTGACAGTCTACATTATAGATCTGAGGCATGCTTTGCTTCTACATCATCCCAGCCTAGATATCTATGAGAAGGGACCGTGATATCACTAACGATGTGAACTCTCGACTCCTCCCGATATTGAATGCCATTGCAAAATCTGCGACTTGTTAGTGAAGCCATGGGTAGACTAAAACTTGATCATACTGCGTCAGGGGCCGGAACTCGCGCAGCTACGGAGTGGCTTGGGAGGAGTGACTCAGTTGCTGTTCGGCGCTCGAGAGACCTTGGTGGCCGGAGAGGGTGTCGCGGCCCCTGGAGATTGGGTTGCTGGGGCCTCCGGTGCTGGTGCTGCGGAAGCCATTACCGGAGGCGGGTTGTTCGATAATCTAGAGATCGGGAGACGCTCAGGTTCGAATGGTGCTTCCAGACATTAGCACGAAATCGTCCCTTGCTGTGGATGTATCATACCCATCAGGCCAGGACGTGACATCAAGATTAACTTGGTTCCTGCCATATTGATAGGGCAAACTAGGTAGAGTCTTGGTCGAGAGCAACGAGAGGAATAAACTGTCGGGTTCTGTAGTATGCCAATTTTGCATCTGGGCTATTTGTATGCATCTTGTTGTGGGAGGCTGTCTCAAGGCTCCGCGTCTAATACTAATGCGGTCGCCTGCGCTTCTTCGTCGCGTCGACGGGGATACCATTGAACTTCCGGGCCCGTTCAAAACCTGCCGGCATGCCGGGATGTTAGACTAGACCTGCTGCGCCAAGCTGAGAAGCCCTGGATGATCAACGCGCGGTACGGTTTCAGTCGTCTTTGACAACAGGCCTAGTTGACAGAGACACCGATCGCCGCCGCTTCAAAGCTGTGAAGTATACCTGCAGCCTCCGCGATTATAGTTCGCCGGCTTTGCAGAGCTGGATGCAGCTTTCATCTCTGACCGTTGAGAGATCGGCATGACAAGGTGTGTCGCGTGGGTATGCGGTGTTGTAGGCTTTGGTAAGGGAAGGAGGCGGTGTGCAGCAAGCTGAAGGATGATTCCATCGGCCAATCTGCGTTATGCCATATGTAGCCAGCGAATATGAGACTTTCTGCTGAAGGGAGATGTGACGGACCGTGCGAGTGGGTTTGATAGTGTACGCAACCAGCACATACACGCTTCTTTTATAATTGAACGACAATACATTCGCAGCGGCCAAGAAGCAAACAGAGCGGTAGAAGCAGAAATAAGGCTGACAATAGAAATGACTGAGTGGCTCACCGTATGTGGTTAAGACTCAATGAGACTAGCGCGCACGCACCTCTCATTGGGCAATCCAACGTCCCATCATTGCCTGCTCATCAAAGGAACACTCCTTTCTCAATGACACGCGTAGTTGTTATCTGTATTGCTGACAAAGACCACTGCGACGGCGTAGAAGGCTGCTGTCGCGGTGAAGACCTCTCCTCTCGTCAAACTTCCAGCCATTATTTTCAGAAGAATGGCGAACAACGTCCCGAAAATGCACGTGAGTATGATGCGTATAGACCAAGGCCGAACGACCTTAAGTACGCCGATAGTAATCACCAATACACCTGATGCGAGCGCACAGGTCAAGGTATCCAGTGTTCTGACAATCTTCTTGTAGTGCAAAGTTGATGGGAGTTGAGCTTCGCCATGTTTGACGCCACGAACACGGAGTCGCCGCCAACGATCAAGAATTTGCTCGTCAATCCACGGGATAAGCTCCAAGAACCGGTTCGTCAAAAAGTCGTCATGAGCAAACGCTCTCCAAGCACAGGTATCGGTAGTCTCTGGATCGTCTTTGTACGTCTTCGCCGGCTCCCCCGTTGGAACGAACTCGTCCTGGTCAAAGAGAGGCTTGTAATGCGGCGATGTCCAATAACGCAATTTTTTGGTATTGAACTTGTCTTGTGTAGGAAAGTTCATGATGCGCTCACTCATACATAACACTTCGCCTAAAGGTGGTAACGTTAGTGATATGTAGCTTCCAAGAACACCTGAGCAGCACAAGTGCTGGCGAACGCACCATAACGCATGAGAGCCTCGTCGTATTCTCTCCATCGGGAGTTCACGTTTTTGTACTGATCCTGAGTATCTGGGCAACCCTCTTGGAAGGTTCGTTTGGGACAGTCCAAGACTGTTTGGGCGTCCAAGTGGGGGAATCTCTTGATCTCTCTGTCAAGGTTCGCTATGCAAGCACTCAGCTCAGCAGTCTCGTCGTGCACTCTCTTGGCCCAGTAAGCCGCAAAACGTCGAAAGTTGCCAAGTTCAGGGTTATAGGCAATGTGAAAGTAGAAAGAGCTATATCCACGAGCGTTGGTGGTCGACATCTTGGAATGAAGTTAATGGGAAGGAATTGTGCTAGTCTGTTTCGGGTAAGCCTAGATGCGTGGTGGAGAGAAGTGAGGACCAGCTTTCGTGATCGTAAAGCGTGAGACAGAAGGGTGAATACTCAGAAAGAATGCAGAGTGGATTCTACTCAGGGAGTGAGCTCTACCCAGCTTATATGCAACGGGGACCATAGGTCGCTGCAACTTGCTTACAAAAGTCAGTGCCAAAGCCATACGGCGACACACCACCACATCGAAAGAGTGGCAGACTAAAGATAACACAACGATATGACTGGACTTAGATTATGATGCAACCAAAAGACCGGCGCTTGAAGTCTTCGGTCGCCTTGCAGGTCTCCATGGCACGGCACTCCGCCCTTCGAGAGCCTCGCAAAGCGCGCACCAGCTTTCCCCTGTGCAACGACACTGCATCAGCATTCATCCTGGCAGCATGGCCCAGTCATAGTAAAAAGGCTAACTCAGCTCTCGCAATGGAAGCAACTTGATTGCCGGCTGTGGTCGAAACATACAAACGAACGCCTCGTCTTCTGGACATCACACTTCGTCAGCATGCTATGTCGCATTGCGGCGTCGCGATGCCTGTTTCATGTTATCTGATCTCTCCAGCCCGGGTTAAGATGGAAAGAGTGTGTCTCGGTGAATGGAGAAAAGGAAGGATGAAAGCCAATGGACACCCACCCCGGCCCCAAGTCACCCATCTCGGTCCGCCCCATCTGCCGTGCGGCTCGGGATTGACGTTCGAATGCATGTCAGATCTTGCCGCAGCCCTATCGCATGTCCTGCTGGTCGTGGTGGTGGTGTGGAGATTTCCAGTCTGATTAGCTGCAAGTGCCGGTCAACCACGAACCCAATACCCGAAGCGGGGAATCCCAAGCCTGCAGGCTTGCAAAGGACAAGAAGCGCGCGTCTCGGGCTTTACACCTTCTTGCAACCATAGGCGGTATATGTAGGGCCTAGAGATGTATTTAGAAGGTTTTGGGGCAGCTGCGAGGCAGTGAGGTGGTGTTGGGAGTGATGGAGTGATGCCAACGTGGCACACCACCGGGATTAAGTTAGCGATTCGCAGCGGTCGACCAGCGCTCTCATGTTGCAGAAAAGGAGAGAATTAGCAGCTTCGAAAACTCGCATGCAAACTCGTACTGCTAGTCTAGCATAGAGAAGTTCTACTTACAGCTGTCGTAAGAAAAGTTAAAAGACTTCCTAGAGTAAGTCGCAGCTCTATCTGGAGATCTTGATGAATGAGTTCGCGCTCGATCGCTTACCTCCGTGATTGATTTAGGTAAGACCTTTGGCTTTTGATGAAACGCAGATAGCACGCGACATCATGAGGACTTCACTAGCTCCTGCGATTGGCTTTAAGGTAGTTGCGGCGCCGCGGAGGCACATATATGGCAATTCTCAACTGGGCAGGACGATACCGTATTAGCATAAGCACCGTCCCGAGACACCCACTGCTCTGTCAATCCCGAAGTTTGTTGACGACCATTTGCCTTATCGGATGATCCTGGGCTCTCATGAGCTGATGTTGTGCAACAGTGTTGTGTTGACCGGAAAAAATGGGGCGGCACTGGTGTTACGATCGTCTTTGCATGTCCCCTGACACTGTATCACTGTCCATCGTGTTAAGCGCCAGGAAGGCACTGCATCAGTTGGGGCCATGTCCAAGAAGCTTCATATCGCCAACGATGAAGACTATGTCTGACATCGTATTCCCGACGGGTTGACGCGATTCTATACCAATGCACCAAGCTCGAGGGCTTGATTCGGCACAATGAAACATAGGTCTCCGAAGCTAATGCCGTGACAAACAAGCCTGCATCTTGTACTAATACGAGACGCATGCAGCGAATTATATAATTGCAGCCCCGGAAACCCCACTGCGTGCTTTGATCCACGTAGTCGAACCGATTCTGGAGGATATGGACTCAGTATCATAACTGGCAAATGTCTTCGCCTGTTTAGTGCTTGTGTACGTAAGTAGAGTGTGATATATCAGCTGTAGCCTCTTTGATACAGCAAATGGATGTACATTTGGACGTTGTCCAAACAACGTTTTCAAAATGTACTTCTCTCAAGGCTGTAGGACTTCAAGCCACTTACACCACTTTCTTCAGCGCTGATCAGCCATTGGATGTACCCAGGCTTGCATAGAACATGTCAGCCAATCCCCGATAGTAGACAGAGTATAATCAGAACAAGCGCTCGAATCCTCCCCGCAGTGCTCGCAGGATCATGTCAACCATGCCATAAAGCTAACATCGTACAACACCCACACCCTCTACAAATCCGTGCGTCCAATGAAATGCCATATCAAATCCAAGGCTCTGCGCGTGTAGTTGGTCCCTCACTACATTCAGTTAGGCAGTATTCTCAACAACACCCCGGGCCAGTCGCACTGCAATCCTCAGCGCCAACAAGACCTCGTCTCCATTTCTAGTACATACAGCGAATCCAGAAGTAGCGTCAATGTCCTGCATCACTCACTTGCGTGCCGAACCGAGCTAAACGTCCAACAAAAGCTCGGCTACAAGTCTAAGCCTCTGATGGGGTGTGATGATGTGTGCAATCCTTAGCGCCAACGACGCCTCGATGGAGCTAATGCACTGCAATCTCTAATGCCAGCTCGATCTTCATCTCCTTTGAAGTGATTCTACGCGGCACCGGGTCGCATGAGTGCGAGTATAGACAGTACAGTCAAGGACGCCAGGAGACTACGATACACCAACGGGAGATTGAAACAATACTGCAATTCCTAGCGCCAGAAAGGCCTTGATATACCAACGATGCTGCGTGAAATGCAAGCACTGGCTTCACTTCACCTCAACTCGATCCCAATCTCAATCTTGATATCTCTCATTGATTCTTAAAAGTATCCCTTACACCCTACAAACCCAACCTCTATGCAATCCAAACGCCCTAGCAATGCTCCGACCCATCTCATCAGTTTCTCCCCTCTTCATCATCTTCTATCCCCCCAAACCAACCATACATACCAAACCCCGCCAACAACCAGCACCTTGCCCAGTGTCCACTTCATTTCATACATCCACAATCCCACACCCTTCTTCTTCTCCGCCTTCTTCGTACTACTACTACTAGTACTTCCATATATCTTAACCTCCCTCCTTTTCTCTTCATCTGGTGGCGAGTAACTCCCCGCATGCTGAATGAGGGGATACGTATACTTGGCTGGCTTCGCGCGGGCCAGGAGGTGTTTGTGCTGGGATGAAGTACTCGAGTTTGAGGAGTGAGATAGCTCATCTTCTATCGCGGGGTTGTCTTCGAATTTCTGCTGGGCTTTGATGTCCTGCGCCGTCGTTGGTAGTATGTTTGGCTGTGGCGGTGAGGTATACGGTTTCAGCACGCCCGTTGTGACCAGCGCCGCGCGGATGGCTAGTAAGAAGAACGTGAGGCCAAAGAGCATACCGTAGCGTATAAATGTGCCGATTTGATCTGGGAACAGACACAGTTTCGTCCGAATCGTTGCGTCTGCAGAGCCACTGCGTGGCTTCCCACTGGCATCCACCGGGTTCCATAGACTCACAAGCACGACGCCCGGCCGCCGCACGCCCATGGCCCAACTCGTGCTCTTGACTGTGATTTCACGGATACCGCCGCCGCCGCTGGCATAGCTGCGGTGCAAAACTTCGCAGTAGTCGTGGTCGTCGCCGCTGAAGGCGTAGCGTATGTCACCGATTTTGTTGGCTACGTCGACTGTGATTTCCTTGTTGAGGACGTTTTGGTACTGGTAGCCGCCGCTCACGGATATGGCATTTCGGTCGTCTTTTTCGAGGGGGGTTTGGCCGGCGGGAGGGGGTGTCGGGGGAAAGCGTTCGCGGAGGGGACCGCAGGGTGTTGCCTGGTGCGCGGAAGAGGGGGATGTGGGTGAGAAGGATGGTGGGAAACTCGGTAAACGTCGTCTTGCGAGTGTGGAAGTTGGGCTTTCGCGAGATCTTCCGTCTTGATGTCATAGTGCGCGAAACCTGGGGTATGGTCGCAGGCCCTGTTGTCTCCGTAGTTCGCGCTGGACGAGGCGCTTTTTTCTGAGTCTTCGCCTTCTCGAGAAAGTCGGTTGTAGGGCCGCCATAGCTTCTTCTACCTGTGCTGGCGAATCCTGCCCGAACGCACTCAGCGACAGACTGTCAATCGACACAAAAGTGTGGTTCGCAATGACATCTATCCTGTTCCCGTCGCCAAAATAGGCGTTGAACCTGTTCCTGACTCCGACCTGAACTCCTCTTGCGAAGCCCAAATCATGGTTTCCAGGCAAGCTGCTTATAAGCTTGCGCCCCGGCTGCCCTGGCCGCGGCTCCATACCCGCATCGCCCCAGTGCTTGAAGAAGATATTCCCAAAGCGTCTGTACTCATTGATCCAGTAATTATCATCATACCGGCGATACCGCTCCTCAGGCGACCTCGTCGTGCGCGTCGACCACTCCCTCCCACCATCAAACAGGTCGCCTAGGAAGAATATCGTATCCGGGTACAGCACCGTCTGCAAGCGAGAGTACGTGCGACGCAAGTACAAATCGGTGTATTTGTACGCGAGCGGATTCAGCGGCCATGGGCGGCCAGGATATGTATGCGGGTCGATGAGCTGCGGATCGGCGACGAAGATGAGTCTATGGGGATTTGCGCCAGCTTCCTGCCTCAGGTTAGTATACATGTTTCCCTCGCACTCCCTCCTCGAAAACAGCTTACCCAATTCTCCCACCTATCCCAGCTACAGCTCTCAATACTCCCATCAAACGCCCCCCTCTCACCCCAATACAATACAACCCACCACAGCACCACCAGCGCATTCGCGAGCGTGAACCACCGCCTGAAGCTCCAGTCCGCTCTTCTGACCGCAGTGTAGCTCTGCCATGCAAGCGGGCGCACTCTGTAGAGGTAGAATGCTCGCGCTGTTCTCCACGCTTGGCCGCGGAAGTCTTCTGGCTCGACGAATGCGCCGACGGGGATGCCGTAGTCGTCGTACTCGGTCATCGTCGGTTGAGTGAAGGGTTGTTTTGCTGGCGCAGCATTGCGGAATGCCGTGTCGCGAGGGGGAGCAGGATGCGCTTGTGTTTGTGGAATTTGGTGTGTAGCTTAGGGGACATGCATGCAAGCCGGCGTTGATCTGGGGAAGTTGCGACCAGGGTCCGACAGTCGATCAAGCTACGAGGGGCATGCATGTGCTGAACCACTCTATCGCAAGCAACTCCAATAACACGCCGAAAACTAACTACATTGTCAAGGGCTATCGAAACATTACAGTCATTGTTCATCAAAGTATTGAAGATCGTCAATGAAGTCATGCAATAGATATGATTGAAAGAACAGGCTAGAAGTACAAACAACTCTCTAGTATTTTAATACTCCAACGTAACCTCCTGGCCCTTGACGCGACCGATGACAATTTCCGGCGCATACTTGGGAATCACCTCATCGTCGTGCAGCATCTCAAACTCCTCTGATGCGTCCTTGCCCATGTGGCTGAAAAGCGCCTGGGGACCACCTGGGTGCTCATCCGTCCAGTTGGTCACGTCCATGACGATGCCCTTTACTGCGATCCAGAGATCGTCCTTCTTGTTGTGCTTCGCAATCTCCTCGAGGGAGAACTCCTTATCCGGGATAGTGAACTGCGAGGGCTTGTTGGGCTTCGACACCTTGCCCGGGTCGTTTGAGTCGGCGTTGGATGACATTACCGGTGCTGATGAGAATTGCTTCTGTTGGTCGACCTTGGACTGTCCGTCTGTCGCGCCCTGGGAGGTGCTGACGCCGTTGCCCCACTCGACAGAGACCTTGCCGGGCTGCGACGGGTCGATGTGTAGCGAAATCTGGCCGAGACGGTTGACTGCGGAGCCGCCGGATGAGTTCAATGCCTGCTGGAACAGGTACTTCGAGGCCGAGTCTCCTGCAACACGTCCGTAGACGACACATCCGAGGAGAGACGAACCACCGAGACGGTTGGCTCCGTGGACACCACCAGCAAGCTCACCACAGACGTACAGGCCGTCGAATGGCTTACCCTCGGAGTTCAAGCATTGTGCTTGGTCGTTGATCTCGATACCACCCATGGTGAAATGGAGAACGGGCTCCATGACAGCAACGTGGAAAGTGTCGTTGATGTCAAAGGGCAAGTTGTGGAAGAACTTCTTGTTCCACTCGTCCTTCTTCTCGCCCTTGGCGATGGCGTTGTAGCTCTGGAACTCGGCCTGGAGGTCTTTATCGCTGACACCAATCTCCTTGGCAAGCTCAGCGCCGCTCATCTTCTTCATGAGACCACGGCCAGAGTAATGCCTGGTGTGGAAGTCGAGGATGTTGGAGGCCTTGGAGTTGAGAACGAGGCGAATGGGCCACTGGCCCTTCTTCTTCTCTTCCCACATCATGCCGGAAACGTAGTCGCGGTGGCCGAGGTCGTCGCAGAAGCGCTTACCCTTGTTGTTGAGGAGGATACCACCCTCACCACGGAGAGCTAGAAATTGTTAGTAATTGCTCTTTTGTTCGGATCAATGTACGTACCTTCTGCGGCCAAGAACTTGGTCTTTGCGGTAGGATCCTTGGGGTCTACCAGACCAGTTGGGTGAACCTGGACCTTGTCCATGTCAATGCCATTGGCACCAACCTTCATCAACATCTTGTGGCCGTCACCAGTGGCGTGAGCACCGTTGGTGGTCGATAGATCGTAGGTGTCTGGCCTCCACTTCTTGAGAAGGGAGTCTGCTGTGAAGTCGGCAGCATAGCCACCAGTGGCAAGAATGACGGGTCCCTCGAGGGTGGTCTCCTCGCCATTAAAGGTGTATGTAACGCCCAAGGCGCGGTTGTTCTCGATGTTGACGCTGGTGACCTTGGCCTTCTTGACGAGCTTGACGCGCTCCGGCTCAGCCTCGGCGAGCTCCTCGAATCGCTGCATCAGGGCGTATGTGATGGCCATACCGGGGAACTTGGCATCGTGACCACGGTGGGTACGGGGCTGAGAGTGTCCTCTGTTGGAATTAGTCACTGGTTCCAGATCAGATGAAAGAGATATCGACGTACCCTAACCGTGAAACGAGAGTCAGATCGAGGTTGAAAACGTCCATCAGCCACTCAACGGCAGCGGCGGACTTGTAGGTAAGAACCTTGATGAGGTCTGGCCGCGCCTTGTCTCGCGCTGACTTGAGTGTGTCATCGTAAAACTGCTTGACGCTGTCGCCAATCTTGTGGTCAACTTGCGTCCTTGTCAGGGCACCGTTGATTCCGGATGTGGCCTTGGTGGAGTTGCCTCCCATGAAGTCTGTCGCATGTCAGCATCGTCAGATTTCAGTGGCAGGAGATGGAAGACATACTGTTCTTGTCGAGGAGAACGACATTGCCTCCGGCCAAGTAAATGGTGTGGGCAGCGCTCAAGCCGGACACTGTCGACGACGTTAGCACAGCGCAACACGGCGCACGATCCGACGGTGCTACTTACGGCCAGCGCCAACGACAATAACATTCTGCGGCATGATGATGGATGCAAATGTGAAGAATGAGGGTAAGGAAGGAGTCTAGTGAGCGCAGATTCCGGAGCAAAAGTGCGGAGATCTGGAGGCTTTGTATGAGAAGACGATGGATGAACCTCAGCGAGTCGCAACCTTATGCCTCGGCAAGAGAGAGAGAGAGTACTAAGTATTACGCTAATCTCAAAACAACATTCGTGATCGACCAATAACGTCTAGGCTGTTTGACAGCCGACTATGATTCTGCCTCTGAACCTGTGATGCACCGGCTTTCTTATGCGTTTTGTGCAGAAAGCCCGTTGCATGTGAAGACGCTGAGCCCGGTCGCTGCCACATGACAATGAATGCGCGGGTCATGACTGGGGCGCCGCGCACACCGAAACCTGGGGCAAGTCACGCGTGCAGCGTGGGATTGCCTCTGGCATGTGAAGATCTGGAGTGCACCATATTAGTGCATCAAGCTCACGGTTACTTCAATCCTTGACCAGCGTTCGAATCTCACCGCAACTACGCAACTACATGTCATGTCCAGTCTGGCAGCTTTTGCATCGTTCACATCATCACTGCTCAGTATGGCAAGTCTCCCCGAGCCATGGTCATATGCCGCGGCTTTTGCAGTGGATATGTCAATAGGCACGAGCGTAACGGTCAGCGGGCGGAATTGCCTCGTACGACTAACTTTTTGTCAATGAATCTCGAAGCATACAAAGATTTACAGCAATCCCATGATGAGATTAAACAGGACGTGCCAATGTCGGGCTATCTTGATGCAGGAACAGCGGACAGGTTGATAGAAGTTCGGTTCAATTGCTACCGTACCCCAGATTCCTCCGGACACATCTCATCCGAGCTGCAGTCCGCGCACCCTCAGTCGAGGCCCTTCTCGGAAAGTCTTCACCAATTGCACTCGTCACGTCTCACATATCATGTAACCTCCAATGTTTTCTACTTTCTCAAGCACCGGTACACTACACTAGAGCCCGCCGATCACCCCACCGTTCATGGGGTCCAGGCCGGATATTACAGGAAACAGTCCAAGATGCTTGCAACGGAGAGAAGTCCGTTCAGCCATGCGCCACTGTACTGGAGACCCTGCATCTACCGCTTGCATAAGCTCCGAGTCGAGGGCCTGACACGTGCCTCAATGGCAAGCAACCGACTTTGTCGATGAGGATCCGCTGAACATGAGATAGCCGACAAAGGCGCCTACAGCAACAGCCAGCATGATCCAGCCGTTGTATGTCATGAATAGCAACCTAGTGATCTCAGTCCTGCACATCCTTCAGTTTGCCTGCTTCTTCGGACTCACATGATGAAGAACGAGTAAAACACCTGCACCGCGTAGAATAACCCCTTGACAATCTTGGTCTGTTGCTCCGAGGTGCGGCCAACACTTCGTCCTGGTCCAAGTAATGAGCTCGATTCGTTTTCGTCGTCTTGAAGTCGCTGCACTCAGCTGGTGTTGCTTCAAATGAAGATGTGAGGGCAAGGAAACCGTATTCACTGCACACCAAGCGTCGCACGACCACCATAACTCTCTCAACCACATCCCCATAATATACGAAATATTCGCACTCACCTCTCAAATCATCCCCGCCCCTCCTCTCCCCGCCCTTCGCCGCATACGCCTCATACCGCCTCGACGCCTCCCGAACCGCCTCATATCCCGCCGTAAGCAGTACAATCGCCAGGAGGGACACGATAAGCGATCCGGTCCCCGTAATTCGCCAGCCGCGGAAGACGATGCACAGGTCGGTTGTGTCCCAGGTGAACAGCATCTATTTGATTGCGGTCAGCATCGCGCGGAGGAGAGTGAGCGTTGGGGTGCAGTACGTTCATGTTGCACTTTGCGCCGTGGTCCATGCCGGGCATGCCGTGGTCCATGTGGCCGTGATCCATGTGTGAGTGATCCATCGTATCGTGTTGAAGTTGTGAGTGAAGATGAGAAAGAACGAAGCTGTGAACGTCGGCGCAACTTGCGACACGGAGCTGGTGTATCACGCGTCGCACTAGCGCGTGGTGGGGAGCTCTTATCCCCGCGCCGCGGTCTGAATGTCCGGTGGTGACGCCTCGTCTGACATCTGGACATTTAACGGTTCTCGCAATCAGACAGATTTGTACACAACTACAATGGCGTCTGTAATCCGTTCAACGCGCTCACTCGCGCAGGTGTTCTACAATGCACCGCAAATACGGCGGAATCCACGAGCTTCATTGCCGCAGCGCTACTTTTCGCAAAGCTCACGATGCAGGATGATTGGCGCGCCGTTGAACATTCCAAAATGGTATGTCCCTTTCCCTTCTCAGATTCAAGACATATGAGTAACTGCATGCTAATCCTTACATCCCAGGGTATCCGAAAACTCCCACATGCTCAAGCCGCCGATTAACAACTACTGCGTGTACAACGACAATGTAACCGTCATGATTGTCGGTGGCCCCAACGAGCGCACAGACTACCACATCAATGAGACGCCAGAGTGGTTCTACCAGCACAAAGGCTCCATGCTGCTCAAAATCGTCGACCAATCTCGTCCAGCTGCCGAGCAGTTCCGCGACATACACATCCACGAAGGCGACATGTTCTTGCTGCCACCGAACACGCCACACAACCCCGTGAGATACAAGGATACAGTGGGCGTGGTTTTGGAGCAGAAGCGGCCTGAGGGAAGTCAAGATCGGCTGCGGTGGTATTGTCAGAGCTGTGGCGAGAAGGTACACGAAGCGAGCTTCCACTGCACAGATCTGGGGACGCAGATCAAGGAAGCGGTAAATGGCTTCAAAGCCGATATGGAGGCGCGGAAGTGCAAGAACTGCGGGACGATATGCGACACGGCGCCAGCGAAGGCATGATGCGGACGATGGAGAATTGTAGATAGTATATGTATAGTATATATGACGAAGCGACGAACAAGGGTCATAGGCCCTTCCACATGATTTTAGACACGTGGTCTGTCTTCTTCCTGCTGGGCTTGAGAAGGCCGAGGAATTTGAGTTCGGCGAGAGCGCGTTGAAACAGAGCCCTAGAAAGGTCAGCACTTTGGGCAAATTGATCATAGGCTATGCCACTTACATTGTTTTTGACTCGTCGTCTTCATCACCAGTTCCAGCGATTGCGTTGAAAGCCTGCCACAGATCGCTCACGTTCATAAGTGCGCCAGATTCCAAGTACATCTGATACACGATAGCAGTGGCGGGCTGCGTAGCTGATAGCGCAGCCTCGTTTCCTTCGACGCCGCTGCAGCATTCGCACCCAAGATAGTCGTGCGGTGACGCCAATGCGCGCTCAATGGCAAAGCGTGGCTTTGGTTGAAAGACCTCTGTATGCGGAGATTTGAGGTCGTAGATCAACACTTCTGACAGAAACAGTGTCTGGGGGTCGATGAACGCAGACGCGAAGTAAGCATCGAGTTCGTCGTGGAAGCGACCGACCAAGTCCGAATATGCCTTGTCTTGTTCCGAGAGTGCCGCCTTGTGCTTGCTGAGTAGGACTTTCTGGGCGACCACTGTGGTCCTGAGACTGTCATTACGGACGTCATGCTGTGTCCGAAGGGGAGTGGAGGCGTCGTTTTTCTCGACCAGGCTGTTGAGCTCTTTTTGAAAAGGACTCAATTCCATGGAGAAATACTCCCCCTGGAGGCTTGTCATAGCTGCAAGTAGTTCAACGAATTTGTCGGACGGGATCTTCTTGACAGATAACATCGTCTCACGGAGGAGAGGCGAACCTGCCATATCTCCAGATGCCGCGCGTGTCCAGATTGATGAGAATCGAACGGTCGGAGACATCTGAAGTGCCGCACGAATGCTGAACAGTACCTGGGAAGCGTGACTCAAGGTCGACAGGGCTTGTGACCCGTTCCGTAAGGACCGGGCGATCTCAAGAAACAAGTTCTCGTCGGTTTCAAGCAATACGTGGACATTGAGTGCCTCCCCATTCTCAAGCTTCTCTTCGATCATCCTTCGAAAGGAGGGCAGGTTGCGCACAGCTTCGAATGCATCTGCAGGGAAATCGCTGAGCGCTATGTCTCTGCGAAAGAAGATACTGGGATAGCAGGCGTAGAAGTGCGACATATAAGCGTACTTGAGACCGTCGCAGAAGTCTTGAACGTTCTGTACATGGTCTTTCTGACGGTCCAGCATGCGGCGACAGATCGTGGGCCCGATGTGCAAGCGAACGTTTGTGTTAGCAACTGTTGCTTTAAAGAGTTCTTCGATGATCTCGTCGGACTGAGTGACATCAAACTTCTCGCCCTCAAGATAGCGCATAGACTTGCCAGAGAGGCGGTCCTCGAAGCTCTCCGCCGAGGTAGCAATGCCAAATAGCAAGACGAAAGGCAGACGGTCGAGCCACGAACTACATGTATTAGCACGAAATATGACAGAAAGCCTGAGTGACTCACTGGAAAAGATCGACTATATCAGCAAGAAGGGCGGCATCGAAAGCCTCGCTATCCTGAAGCGCAACGACAATACTCGAAACACGGTTCTTCTTGCGCCATTCCTGAACATGGCCAAGATCATAATTCAGTAGCTTCGGCCCATGTCTTGATGATGTAGAAGGCCGATCCATATCATCCTCGTCATCATCTTCCACGTGTGAGGTTACCTTCTTGATAAGATTCTTGAGCAAGGTTTTGAGGTTAGGACTTTCTGCTGAGGTCAACACGACATATGTGCTGTCCGTGTCGTTCTTGATCCTCTGGCCAAGGCGTTTGAAAAAGGGTCCATGGGATGCGATACTCGGCCCTGCAATGATCAGGCCAGTGGGTATGGCGAATTTTGTCTCGTCAGGAGATGCACTGGCGGCTGAGATGAAATTGACAATGTTTTGTTGGACTGCGCTGTCGGCAGTGTCCAGAGTGTTCTAGTCGTGTCAGATTCTCTTTGATCTGATATGCACATGTTAGTTGACTTACGGTGATGCGCTCTTCTTGCTGCGACCACACATCGCGATACGCCTGGAGACGCACAGGCAATTGCGCGTGAGGATCATATTTGCTTGTACGCTGTCGTTTCGATGCTCGTTCTTCTGTCTGTGGAGGTTCATAGATGTAGCATCGTTGATGTTGCATGTTTTGATTGGCGAGTGATAGGTTGGGGGAGGCTTCGTAAAGTGTGGATTGACGTGTTAGGGGCGCGAAGTTCCACGCGCCTCAACGTCGCGAAAGCACGTGCCGCAGCACTTTGCAGTTATCGTCACAGTCTGTATTCACAGACCAAGCAGTGAACGAGATTATTGCAAACCAAAAAAGTCATTTTCGAATTATTGAGTATTATTCAAACTATCTATATATGCTTTTCTAGACATTGGTTAGTGGCCTAAAGTCGCGAGCCATCATATCAGGTGTAATGATTTTGATAGCACTAGAGCAAAGCAAGCGCTTTGCGTTCTGGAAGGCCTTTGATCAAAGCACTGCTTCAGCGAAGCTGTGCGAGAGATTTTGAGATGACGCCATGATTTCATACATGGCTGTACTCTCAGTCGTGCTCATCCTCAGTCACGCCAGGACAACCCTCCATCTCTGCGTCGGGATACTGGTACCCGCAATACAAACAGTAATGAAACTTTTCTCGGAGGAACGTGAGAAGCTTTTCAAGTCGTTCTTCGACTGGCAAAGCCTCAAACTCAGCAAGCTCTGGGTCCTCACCCTCAAGATCATTTTCAAGGGATGTGTAAAAGGGCGCAAGATCACGACCCTGTGCGATCTTCGCATCGTCGCCTTCGTCGTCTTCTTCCGGAGCCAGCGTGGGTAGTCGCGAGGCAATGCTGTTGTCCAGCTCCCGGCGCTGCTGTTTCTCGTGCATGATAGTTGCTCTCCGTCGAGCGCGACTACGCCAAAGAAGGTTCACGTCCTTTACTGGCTTCTCAACCGGTTGCGGTGTACCTTTATCCTCGGCTTCCTTCTCAGTGAGTCGCTCAGCAGTCCTCTGTGCGCTGTCGAGGTCTCTCTCTGCCTTCTTCTGCTTTGCCTCTAGTCGTCTGATCTCGATGTAGTCGCCTTCCTCCTCCTTGGAGCGCTTCGCTTCTCGGTCTGCTTGCTCCCACTGCTCTCTGAACTTGCGCTTCTTCTCAGACTCGAGACCGATGCCGCTCCTGTCGCCCTTGATATCGACTGATATAGGGACTTTGCGAGCGTTTTCGGATTTGCCGAGGGTATCGCCCTGCTTGAAGCCAAACTTAGCCATCATCTTGAATCCCTTGTTCGTTTCGGGGAGGGCTGTGGCTAACGCGGCTTCACGTGCTGCCTCTGCATCTGCCTCGCGCTCGGCTTTCGTCTTTTGTCGTGCTCTGGCTTCGCCCTGGAGGCCATTGTCAGCTGGAAAATGACTTTTGAGGTGGCCAAGGGACGCACCTCTTTGCGCTTGCGCGCGGCGCGCTGGAGGGAGGTTTCGTACTTTGGGCCCTTGGGCGCATCCTCGAACGTCATGTTCATGTAGTCATCTTCTTCATCGGATTGCGCCATAGCGTTCATGTGCGGGGTGGTGGGGTGGAAGCGTAGCGGAACTTGGTCTTGAGAGCCTCTCAAACTTGGTCTACCCAGACTTTTTGGTGCTCCACACATCAAGCATTCTCTTGGCGCATGCTCCGGTAGATCGCCGCGTCCCCATAATCTTCTCCCAACCACGGAATGGCTTTACTATTCACCTTTACGTGCGTACATTCGGTACTATCGCGGCCATGTTGTGAAAAGCCAACATAGTGTCAAACAGATAGCACGGAACGACGATCGCCTAGTTTGTCAATGCAGGCCATAGCAGACCCACCTTGTCAGCATGTCCCCATCAAGTGTGTTTGGATTGCTGCCCAGGACGCGGATCTCGTAGGTCGCGTGTGTCATGAAATGCCGTGGATGACAGCTCTCCAAAGAGAACCCGGATTTCGCGATTTCGACATGCGTTACGTGTCTGATCACGCGACAATGATCCGGCCACACCGATGTTTGTTCTCCTACAATTCAATGACAGAAATCAATGTTACCAATGCCGTTGAGCAGATTCGTTCCTTTAAACGCCTGGCTCGTATAATGCTGATCAGCTGCAATGCGCGGACATTCACATGAAATTGCAGCTTCGACGATCCCGAATACCTCGCCGCAGTCATCTAATAATTTCATCCGCTCCTTCAGAAGCGGTGCTGCCGAGTCACGAGAGGAGCAACCCTCTCCATTCAGATCCAAGACCGATGCGCGATGCAGGGCATTGGCTACAAAAGGGTCGGGGCAATTTGCACCAAACCACATGTGGTCAGCCTGCATCATAGCTCCCGCCTTAGTCCGGCGCAACGACCGGGCAGTCATGCCGACCCTGAGCCTCTCATCTCTTTCATCACCAATTTTTCCAACCATTAGTGGTATCTCACGCGCAAAGCGGTGTAGCAATTGAAACAAGAACTGCTGAACAGTGGTCGATTAGCACGAGTCCCTACTGCGCAGCCTGAACCATGTGTCCGCAAAGCTACTCTCTGTATCGCCATGATACTGTCGCATTGAACAAAAGCAACATGAAGCATGTGCGAATCAGTTGTTCTGTTTTAGCTCGACAGCCTCGGCTTTGCAATGCTTGTGAAAATGTGGCGACGAGCTCGGACTACTTACTCAAAGGAGTAGCAATTGGTTGGTCTGCTCTGTTGACGGGAATATATCCCTGCTGTTGATCGTCTTTTTCACGGAATCCCGTCCAAGGATTATACCGGACGAACCGCCTGATCTGAGCTGGCGCAAGTGAACAATGTCTCGATCCGCCAGCCGTCTCTGAAATCAGTCCCTGAACGACCGTCATAAGATCTTCCCCGCCCGCAGGTCTCCGCATTGTTCTTCTTGGCCTGGGGTAGTCACCTGCTTCCTCACCTCTTTCGGTTGCTTGTGAAAAAGAACCTTTATTTGCGGTGTATTCCCGACTAGATCGCAGTTATAATCGAACGATTTCCTTCTCTATCCTTCTCGCGGTGCGAACTATAATACAACATGGAAACCAAGACTGAAACCGCTCGTGCCGACGAAGTGTACAGTGCTCCGCGCAAACAGGGTGGCATAATCAACAAATTGTATCCTCCCGGTCCGCAGCCAGGTGCAAAGGGACGAGTCAAGAACCACTGCAGGAAGTTCTGGTGGTGTGGTACGTTCGTATTATTCCGGCGCCGTGAAGACTTACACTAATGCCCAATAGACTGTCTTGTCTTTGCCATCATTGTCTTGATCGTCGTACTGCCCATCATCTATGTGGCCATACCCAACAAAGCACAAGACGAAATCAACAAGTCGACACTGGAAGTCACATCACAAGAAGTGACCAGCCCAACAGAGAATGGTGTCCACTTGAAGTTAGAGTCTGTGATCAGGTCTGATAGCAGTTACCACCCTACCATTGACAGTTTCCGTGCTGCTCTGTCTCTCGACGGCCAGGATCCGTTCATCCACATTCAGATTCCTGAAGCAAAGTCAGAAGCCGAGACTCGCGTCTCCGTCGACCAAGATGCAGAGTTCACTTCCCTGGAAGCCTTCACTGCATACACCAAGACCGTTTTGGGCGCTGAGACATTCAACGTCAATCTCAGAGGCAAAACCAACATCCACCTCAAAGGCCTCCCAACGATGGACGTCGACTACAACAAGGTCGTCTCAATGAAGGGTAAGTTGGAGGTTACTTCAAATATAGATATAACACTAACATATCCGTGCAGGCCTTAACAAGCTCAAGGGCTTGAACATCACCTCCATCAAACTCCTCTCCGGCCAGTCCGAGCTCCTGGCCGACGGCTCCAACATGGTCGGCGAAGTGTACATCCCCAACCCCTCCGTCATGACCCTCGACCTTGGCAACGTCACCATGAACCTCGCCATCGACAGCACAAGCATCGGCACTGCCCTGCTGCCCAACCTCGTCCTCAAGCCCGGCGACAACAACGTCCCCATGCAAGCAAAAATTCAGCCCCTGGACGTCCTGAGCCTCGTGCAGACGAAATACAAAAACGCAATTGTCCCGCTGTCAATCACAGGAAACTCGACGGTCAGGAACGGCGTGACTCTCAAGTACTACGAAGACGCGCTGAAGAGTAATACCGTCAATGTGGATTTGAACGTTGGGCCGGCGCTGAGCACATTGGGAATTAATATCACGCAGAGCTAAATCCATGCACGCTTTGGAAGGATGACGGAAATGTGGATAGCCTAGATACCAGAAATAATGTTTTGCTTTTCCCCTGTTACAATTGCACGATTCCTTGTCACCTTGTTTTGCGATCACCCCTGCATACCCCGGATTCGCTGCGTTGTGGATGCGGGGAAGCTAAATCACATGTTGCCGAAGGTGTACGTGGCCAAGCATCGCAACGCCGATTGAGTGTACGTGTCTGGGAATCGGAGACCGATGATTCGTACTCGGCGATTGGGATGTGAGGGTGGAGATGGAGCATGTGAAAATGAAAGTCTAATACAGTTTGCGATGTGCGTGTGTGAGGTGGCGTCGCATCTTGTGGTAACTGTCTATCGAACTTTGTTCAAGTGATGGAGGCACGTTAAGCTTTCTTTTAGGGAGGGCAGCGCAGGCATTTGATCATTGTGAGCAGTGTTGATCGATGTGTCGATAAGTGATCTAAAGCACAACGTGTGCAATGGCGCATTACTCAATCTTCTAGTAAATGGCAATCGCATACGATTCAGATGGTGTAAACGTGAAAATTTCCACGTTACAGCCGTCCCGACCTATAGAGGCAAATACTCGTCGGTGTTCACAAAAGTGCAATAGGTCCCAGTGCGTATAATGGCTACCTTTGCTGTTCTCCATTACTGTGTAGCCTAGGAATGGCTATGGCCGAACGTGTAATGATTCCAGATCTTGAGGGGCAGAGGCTCGATGAACAGTGAGGCCCTTATTGAGAAACAAGAGCCGCCTTTTTTCTGTCAAGCTCCAATGTAGTCTATCTGCTTAGTGCAGAAGAAAATGGATTGAAAGAGTGAGAATGAAAGGCCACTGGCAGTGCTCACGGCCAGGAACTTCAAATACGTCCAGTAAGAGGACTACAGGGCTAACACAATGTCATTGTGTGTGTTGTGAAAGAGAACAGCACGGCGCGACCTGCGAGGGGACTCTGATATGATGAGCGCTTCCATGTATCCTGCAGCGCATAATATCGTGCACGGTCGTATAGCCCGTGAGATCCTGCTACAGAAATAAGCACACTCGTTCGACGGAGGCAGACCCGCGCATACCTTGGTCTAGAGCTTATGTTGGAGACAGAACAAGGTGTTGATTCGAGAATAGCCACTGTTTGAGCCGGCGGCTAAACCTAGGTAGGATTAGCATTTCGGTTATCTCGCTGTCTCCAGACTTCTCCGGTCTCCTTCACCTGTTTCACCTTCGTGCGGAGCGGAACATCAAACACCGTCTTTGCGCCACAGTCGCAGCTGTCTTCTGAGCGCTAGATGGCGCGACTGTTCGGAACGAAGGGGTGGTCGTTCATAATGCTTAGCATCTGCCCAGGAGTCCTCTGGAACTTGGCTCTTCCGAAGCTTCCACCTGGGCAAGCTCTCCACAGGTCACCACTGCTAGGCAATCTACTTGGAAAGCCGTGGAGTACCATCAATGATCATGTGCCCACAGGACCTCTCGATTGATACTTGTGCTAATAGTACGCAGCAAACCCGCAGTCCCTTACTTCACTATCACATCCAGGCCATAAGCATGATCCCTTGAAAGCAAGCTGTTTGCCAAGTGTCAAGCCTCAGGCCAAGAGGATACCGTTTGGAACTTCTACAGGAATAGACACCTCAAAACCAAGGTCAGGAGATTTCGCTTCCATTGCAAGCAAGCTCGAGCGTATCTGCTCATCTCATCTCAACGCCCCGTACATCGCCAAGCCGACAAGACGTTTTGGCACCTGTCAAGCATGTAGCGAGCGGTCTTAGCCACCGCTTGCATTCTAGTTCACGGTAGACATAGCGATAGAATCAGTTGCTCACACTGTACTTAAGGAAAGTCGATCGCTCATCAATAACATATCCACTCACTGCATTGCATTCGCATCCACTACTTCGTTTCTTTCTCAAATTTTACATTCATTCGGCCGGTCCGCTCGTTTCAATCAACCATTCATTCTCTATATTCCGATCTGAGATCTATATTACACAGCGACCATGCATTCCAACATTCTCACTCTTGCTCTTTGCGTCCTTGCCGTTCCGGCTTCGGTCTCTGCTCGACCGAATGCAATTTTGCTTTCTGAGCGCAGTATTGTGCCTGTTGCGAGGGCTGTACACCCAATCAGTCTTCGCCGCCGCAACCAACGTGCTCAGCTTCAGCAAGTCAGTTGCAGCACTCCCGTAGCTGCTGAGGCTGGTAAGGAGGTAGCTGCTGGAGCTAAAGAGAAGGAGGCAGCCCCTGTAAAGCAGAAAGAGGCTGCTGGTGCCAAGGAGGAGGCTGCAGCAGGTGCGAAAGAACAGGAAGCTGCAGCAAAAGAGAAAGAAGCTGCAGCTAAAGAGAAAGAAGCGGCGGCTGGTGCTCAGGAAGGAGCTAAGGAAGGCGCTGCCGAAGGCGAAGCTGCAGCTGGAGAGGAAGAGGCAAAAGCGAGTACGTTCTCAAGCATCTGACAACTTTCATCACAACATCTAACCATACGCCAGACGAAGTCGAGATCGAGAGTGCATTCGACACCGCAGTCCCTGTCGAAGGCGGAGACTTGAAGCAAGATCTTGTCTTCACACCCAGCACCGTCGGTAAATTCGAGTTTGAATTCCAGTCCGCTGCGGCCGACGAGATCACCGTGACCGAAAACGCCGGCGCTGCTGCTGCCGCACCACCCACAGGCTTCGAGGCCATTGAGCCCAACTCTTACAAGGTCGCACTCTCAGTCAGCAAGGGCGCTGGTCTGACACTGAGCAAGATCGATTACATCTTCGATGCGGCTGCCGCCGGTCTCGCTGGCAAAGACGTGACTAAGGCCCAGGTTGGCAGACTCTGCGCAGAGACGGGCTCCTTTGTCATTAGCAGCCTCCTTGGAGAGCTTGAGTTTGAGCTTGAGGAGAACGAGGTCACACTGAACTTGAACAAGAACGTCACTGCTGAGGGCGAGTGGGGTAAGTCGAATGGTCTTCCAGCCTGAGACACACATGACTAACGTTATCCAGGTATCTTCCTTCCCGTCGCCGCCGCTGCTGCTGCTGAGGGCGCTGCTGGAGCCGCAGAGCAAGAAAAGGCTGCTTTAGAAGCTGCGCAGAAGGAAAAGGCTGCTATGGAGGCTGCTCAGAAGGAGAAGGTCGCTATGGAGGCAGCACAAAAGGAAAAGGTTGCAATTGAAGCCGCGCAGAAGGAAAAGGTCGCCATGGAGGCCGCGAAGAAGGAAAAGGCCACCGCAGAAAAGCAGAAGAAGCAAGAAGAAAAAGTCGCCGCTGAGACAGCCAAGAAGGAGAAAGCATCTGCCGAGGCTGGCAAGGCTGCCCATGAGATGCGCGATGATTAGATCAGAAACGCATGGCACACTCAATAGGACTAGAAGGGAGTAACGCTGCAGTATAAGTAGAGTGAAGACTCAATCAAGATTTCCACAACAAATTTGAAAGAGCTGGTCGATATTGATATTGATGCTATTCATTATCACTATCGTGTCAAGTTTCCGCAATGCCCATGCCAGAGTTCACATTGAGATAATCATGCTTCAAGAGAGATGAAGATGGAGTGGGAGGCTTGTTAGTGCATCAAGGTCTCGCTGGCGCTAGGGATTGCAGTGCAGAACCAACTACCACAACATCACAAGGCTGGATTTTGATCTGAGCTGTTACTGGACGTAATAGCATAACTTAGCTTCCCCGCTAATTCCACGTCTCCCTGGCGCTAGGAATTGCAGTGCACGCAACCTTAAAGGACGCGCTCCCGCACACAATCCGAGGCTTAGATCTGAGCTGCCATTGGATGTGATAGCATAGCTTCCCCGCTATTTTCACGTCTCCCCCGCGCTAAGAATTGCAGTGAACAGAACAGGGTGGTCGCAGACAACCCGACCACACTAAAAGATTAGCTGACCACCGGCATGCTAAGCCCACTATCGTAAAATTAACCTGACTAACCTAACCAGAGCCTCTTTTTAACCTTTAATCCTAATATATTCTGAACCTGTTCTAAACTTATTCTAAACTTTAAACAGGTTCAGGACAGGTTTAGAATATATTAGGGTTAGGGTTAGAGTTAGATTTAGAGTAAGAGTTAGATTTAGAGTAAGGGTTATAGATATATAGCAAAGGTCACTATTGAGTTATACAACTCTACTTTCGGCGAAAAAAAACTTGGCATGCCGATGTAGGCTGAGCTCCCCGTGTGGTCAGGTTAACTGCATGCACCATAACAGGGGCAGAGGACCCTTCCTCGTGTGCGACCTCCTATTGTACGAAGAGGTTTACATATTCGTTGGACGTTTCGCCAGATTGACACCCATGTAGATTTTAATCTCTGATTCGTACATGGTGATCTCGCGTTTTCGAACGTACATGACTGTGGTATGTATAAACACCCTCACGCCGCCCAGTGCTGCATAGAATAGCTTCGAGAGAGATCGAAAATGGAGGCGGCGTTTCGTTGAAGCTACACCTAGAGACTGCAGTGCACAGAGCCTTGTTAGTGCATCAAGCTCTCGCTGGCGCTAGAGATTGCAGTGCAAAAAGAGCCTCAAGCTCCAAGCACAGGTAAGATATGACCAGGTTAATCCTCTTCTGTCTGACCGGTTTGGCAGGGCTGCATGACCTTGACGCCACCACATCATCTCACTCTGACCGGTACATGATCAACATCTCATAGCCTCACACGCTCTCCGAGAAGTCTGCTCGAACAAATGTGTAGATTTCAACCACACTATGCTTTCTATCTTCTCATATCATCCCAGCTCAGTTCATAGCTTGAGTTGCTCGATGAACTTGGTCGCTTCTGCGACACCATCATCAACCTTATCCGCATTCGTGCCCTGCCCAATCGCCGTCGGCGCACCAGGCTTACCTCCCGCCTTACCACCGATAATAGGCGTGACGAACGATGCCCATTTGGGTCCGTCAGCGCCCGCGGCTTTGTGTTGCTATTGTGATATTAGCATGCATCCCCCCAACATGAAAGAGAAATGGTGGACAAGACTTACCTCAGCGACATAACACCCATGCACAACCTTGCCCTCCTCGGGACTCGCGGAGAAAAGATACAGCGAGCGATCCTTGAGCGCAGATTTCGGTCCCGAGATAGCTTTGATAGCCTCGCTAATCGCCTTGTTGACATTGCTTGACCACTCAACCTTCTTCACGAGGAACGTCTTGCTCTCGTCCTTGAAGAAATTTGTGACCTCGTCTAGCACACGCTTGTTGTCTGCTTTGGCAAACGCTTTTTGTTCGTCGAGGATACTCTTTTGGATCTTGGCGAACGCGTCGCGGAGTTCCGTCTTCTTGATGGCGGAGATGGAGAGTTGGTTGAGTTCGAGCTGGAGTTTCTTGGCCTCTGCTTCTTTCTCGGGGCTGAATTTCATCTTGCCGAAGAGATCGATGCGCTCGGCAAATTCGTTGCCGATACGCTGCACGTTGTATGCTTCTTGGCCTGTTACGGGCGATGACACGACGAATGCCCTTTGCAATGCCGGACTCTTCGAGGATGACAAGTTCCTTGATGTCACCGGTCTTGAGGACGTGAGTGCCACCGCAGAACTCGATGGAGAGCTTATCCCACTTCTCGTTCTTGACGTCGGCGAGGAGGTCTTCGATAGGGACACCAACAGAGACAACGCGTACGGGGTCGGGGTAGGTCTCGCCAAAGACAGCGCGGAGACCGCGAATCTCCTTTGCCTGTGCAAGTGGTACATCCTTGGCGTACACTTCGGCGTTTTGGCGAATGTAGTCTGATGAGATGTCCTCGACCTTCTTGAGCTCCGCATCAGTCAGACCAGCCTTGTGTGAGAAATCGAAGCGTAGCTTCTCTGGTGCGACGAGCGATCCCTTTTGGTCGACTTCGTTGCCGAGGGTCTCGCGGAGAGCGTAGTTGAGAACGTGTGTGCCAGTATGGTTGTTACGGATGGGGTTTCTCCGCAGCTCGTCGAACTCTGCAATGACTTCGCTGCCGACCTTCAATTCTCCGTACTTGAGATAACCTGTGTGTAAGACGTATCCAGCGTAGACCTGGACGTTATCCACGCTGATCTCAGCCTCGCCATCAATGAGCAACCGTCCAGTGTCGTATTCTTGACCACCCTGCTCGGCGTAGAAGTTCGTCTTGTCGAGAAGCACTCCAAACTGTTCTCCCTCTGGCACTTCACTCGTGCTCTTCAAGAACTTCTTGTTGTGATATATCGCCTTGATGGTTGTTGTGATGTTTTCGCGGCCGTACTTGAACGAGTCGTCCGTCTTCGGTACATCGTCCATGCTATCCAACGCAGCGAGGTCGTGCACGTCGAACTTGACCACCACGCCAGCAGCAGCCTTGTCGCCCTTACTGGCCTCGCGAGCCTTTTCTTGCGCCTCCTCGACTTCCTTGTCGTTGATGTTGAGCCCGTTCTCCTCAGCCATGAGCTTCGTGAGATCGACCGGGAAGCCGTATGTGTCGTACAGCCGCCAGACATCGTCTCCGGGCAAATCATTCGAGCCAGCCTTTTGTGCTTTTGCAACATACTTCTTGAAGATGGTCTCGCCACGATCCAGTGACTTGGCGAAAGCCTTCTCTTCCTCATCAAGAATCTCGATAATATCCTGCTGCTTCTTCTTGATCTCCGGGAACATGTCGCCCATCTGCTCGACCAGTGTCGGGATAATCTTCGAGAAGAAGTTGCCAATCTCCACACCAAAGTAGTTGCGCGCATATCGTGCGCCTCTTCGCAGCACGCGACGAACGACGTATCCTCGTCCAACGTTGTTGGGCACACCACCATCGGCAATCGCAAAGCTCATCATTCGGGTATGATCAGCCACGACTCGATAGGCCGTGTCAATGCCATCTGGGTCCTCCTTGCCAAACTTTCCATTATATGGCCGCGCGCCTGTGATGTCCTGTATCCGCTTGAACAGAGGTGTGAAAACATCAGTGTCGTAGTTCGACATCTTCTTCTGCAGCACCGACACCAATCGCTCGAATCCCATGCCCGTATCGATGTGCTTGTTCGGCAGCGGTCGCAGCGACCGGTCGGGTTCGCGGTTGTACTGCATGAAGACATTGTTCCAAATCTCAATGACCTCAGGATCGTCCTTGTTCACCAGGTCCGATGCATTCCTGTATTTTCCATCGACCGGCTCCCTCAAATCGTAGTGTACTTCCGAGCAAGGTCCACACGGGCCCTGGTCGCCCATTTCCCAAAAGTTGTCCTTCATGTCTCCGGGCAGAATATGGTCCTCGGGCACACCGGCGCTCTTCCACAGCTCCTTGGCCTCGAGATCGGGCTCGAGGCCATCGGCGCCCTCAAAGTACGTGACATACAGCCTGTTCGGGTCGATGCCATACACCTTGGTCATAAGCTCCCAGGTGAAGCCAATGGCCTCTTTCTTGAAGTAGTCACCGAAACTCCAGTTGCCCAGCATCTCGAAGAAGGTGTGGTGGTAGCTGTCCTTGCCCACATCGTCGAGGTCGTTGTGCTTTCCGCCGGCGCGGATGCACTTTTGCGAGTTTGCGGCGCGCTTCAGCGACGCGAAGTCGGAGGAGGGGTCGACGGTGCCTTGGAAGATGGACTTGTACTGGTTCATGCCCGCATTGGTGAAGAGGAGGGTGGGGTCGGAGAGGGGCACGACGGAGGAGGAGGGGACTGCAGAGTGTCAATTGCATTTCTTGAGATGCGGATTGTGGCTTTTGGATCCTCCGAGTCAATGAACGGTTCAAGACATACCAAAACTATGGCCATTCTTCTTGAAGTAGTCCAAGAAAGTCTGGCGGACCTTCTTCGCGCCCCACTCGTGCTGCTCGTCGACCAGCGCCATGTTTGCGGCCGGCGCGTGGGGTATATTCTTCTCACGGAGGCGTGGAAAAGGCGCTGCAAAAGAGCGTCGTGGGAGTGCTTGTCGAGTCGCAAAGCAGCTGCAGGTGCGGGCCAAGGATAATCCGCCTCTAGTCCTGGGGTGACTCAGAGGGGCAGCTGTGAGTGTGCGCGGTAGCAACATTCACCAAAGACTGCAAGTGGTGGGACGCACACTGCAGGGAGCTTGGTGCGGGTGCAAGGCGGGGCTGCTCGCAGCTAGCTGGGTGCGATCGTCGCCGACGGTATCCTTCTGGAACATTCACGACCTGTCCGCCTATCGCACCATATAAACGCCCGACACACCAACCATGCCCTGACACGATTCACATCACGATCTCCTGGATGTAATCCGATCCGAACTCGCCTATCGTCGGCCTTATTAGTTATTGCATACTGCATAGCATAGCACTTGGACCCTGAAGTCAGAGTACACTGTGATGGATGGCGCAGGTCGTGGCGCACAGTAGTCCCTTCGCGCCGCAACATGCTCCCCACGGCATCAAGCGGTCGGCCGAGTCGTCGCTCGAGAACGAGCAGAGGCTGAGCAAGAGGTTCGACCTGCTAAACCTCGGTACGTACAACGCAGCCAAACACGTGCGCCCATGCACACTGCGCAGCTACTAACACCTCGCCAGTCGACAACAATGGCACGCGCCTCTACATCCCCGTCCCGGGCTCAACAGACGCCCACTCCCCACGGCGCGCCGACGCAGTTCCAACAGCCCACCCCCTCGCCGCCACCCTGCCCCTCACCAAACGCGCCCGCACGCCGCGCTCCCCTCGCGCCTCCGACACCATGGACGTCGAAGACACGCCGCACCGCGTGTACATCCACGACCTAGCCGCGGAGCTCAGCGACATCGAGTCCGACGAGGAGAACCCCATCTTCCTGCCCGACATCGAGAAGCACCTGTCCAAGATCCCCAAGCACGTGTTGCTGGGCCCGGAGCCGAAGAGCAACGAGCACAATCAGATGGTGCTGTATAACGTGCCGGCGAGCTTGACGGTGCCCGAGGAGAGAGATGGCGTGCGCAAGGCGATTGTCGAGGCGAGGCAGAGGATTAGAAACGGGCAGGCGAATCCCGTCATGGAGGTTGAGAGGGTGGCGAGTCCCGTAAGCAGCATGGATACGAATATGAATATACCCCTAGGAGATGATGTAGAGGCCATGGATATTGATTGAAGGAAAGGAAGGAATATTGTACAGCTCACTCGGTCTGAGTTATATCATCTATGTTATGTTACCAATGAAAAGAGAATATACCACAAAGCATACCTCCAATTCCATCCACTCACTTCCCAGCAACATCAACCCATAAAACGCCAAAACGAACGTAAACTTCATCTTCAGGGTATTTGCTCGCCATTACAAAAGTCCTATAACACACAGCCAACAACTATACCAACCAACTCCAACGCTTATGATCCAGCCACGTGCGTGTCCCCATCTACCTCCTAAACCTCCCCACAATCCCCCTCAGCTTCTCCTTTGCCTGCTGCGGCCTCGGCGGCAAAGCCTGACTCTGCCCCTGCTCGACATCCCCACCCACAACACCGCTCTGCTGCGGCCCTTGGGGTGTACTATACACGGGCGCGCCATACTGCGGCATCTCCACGCCCTGCTGGTTTGGACTCGCCTTACTTGCACCGGGGGGCGCAAAGTACTGTGGCGGCGCGTCTGCGTTGTTGTACATCGGTGGGGGTTCGGCGTAAGGGCCAGCGCCGGGGCGTTGTGCGTAAGGGGGCTGTTGGCCCTGGGGGTAGTAGGGTTGTTCTTGGGCGTAGAAGGTGAAGTGGTTTTGGGGGACTTGGCCGTGGCGTTTGCGTTCCGAGTAGGATATCAGGAACTGTTTAGTCTAATGTTAGCAAGGGGAATGGAGGATGGGGGGGGAAGGCAAAAAGCGTGGAAATGCAAGGCAACGGATACGTACGCGATGGTATCCCAACAGTGGTAGACCCTTTTTTAACCGTTGCTTTGCGTGGATGTAGCCGCCGACGAACCAGGACATGAACAGCGCGAAGATCACGCCGAGGATTATCCATTTTATGATTATGCCTTTCTGGAGGGCTGTTAGTACTTGCTCACTCTCAAAAGTGTGTGAGGGGAGGACGTACGTCTGTGTACCAAAACCCATCATCGCTAAAGCACTCAACACTCCTATCCGCATACTCGATACAGTATCTTTTTTGCAGCACCATATTGTTCGTATATATCTTCCTCTTTCCAAAGTCCCTTTAATATAACAGTGTGTGTCGGTATATACTTCGCAGCAAACACGGGGCGTGTATGTGTGTTCAAGAGCACAGCCAGGGAGGCAAAGAGAGTATGTGTAACAATCCGTCCGCCCGGCGAGTGGTATATGGCGCAAGGTCACAATGTCTCTCCAGTGGCTGTGTTACGTTCCCGGCGACCGCACTCCCGAGCTCAGAAGTGTGGTACGTCGCAGGTCTTCTACGCTGCCTGTTTCAATCGTGTCGAGTACAAGTTGCGTTGGTTTCAAGATGCGCAGGGGTAACCGGTCTTCAAACAATCAAGAGAAAACTGGAAAAGGTGATGAATATTGATGAATGATGATCGAGGCGACAGTAATCAAATAGTGGAGAGAGCTAAGAGACTGCGATAATAAAAGCAACGCGGGCAATGTGAAAAGGAGATGGGGATGACTTGTGGCTGGTGAGGCTGGTCTCAAAGAGGTTGGCATCGTCAGCCGAGTATGCAAGGGACCACGCGTCCGCGCAGCCCGTGCTGTGCAGCGGCGGGGCTATTGGGAAAAGCTTAGCTCCCGGATACGGCAGGAACGTCACTCCTCGGCTTCGTGGGAGAGCGCATCAATGCATTCTTCACACCTATGAAGCATTGTGGCGTTGTTTGATGGGCAGACTGTAAGAGCTCGAGCACCCGTCTGTGTCCACGTCACGCGATGTTTTAATGCATTGAGACATGTGTTTCTGTGGTGACGTATGAATGTTTTCCTGTGCTTGCGTTGAATGCAAGTCACTTTCTACTGCTCGACGTACCATCATACATTGGGAAGGCGGAAGCTGGCCAGTTCCCCTGAAGAACGCTATATGATAAGAAAATAGGGTGTGTGTGGTATAATGCCACCGAACTCCTCTTCCCATGTTTCGATATCCCCACAAGACACACCCACCGCTGTGTATTCATCTCCCAGCTGATCTCACCCGCGATCTAGTTCCGCCGCGGTGCATCACTCTCAATGCCGGGCGCGCGCAAAGGCGCTTTTAACTCCGATCCAAATATGCCCGATGTTTAAAGTATAAACGAAAATGCACTCGCAGGAATAGAGAAAAAGCATGAGTGACTAATGTAACAGGTTTCGAAGCGAAGGACTGGCGCTAGCTCCTGTACTGGCACGCTCTGTTGGCGCTGAAGTGACAGGTGGAGCATCTCTCATCACTGCATCCCTGGGGGTCGCAGGTCGGCCGGGCGCGGGGCTCCCGTGGTGAAGGTTTGGGTATCGCGGTATTCCTTGAGGGGCAGCGGTATATGGATTATCACTTGGACGAGACGAAGGGTGCCCGTGTGGATGTGTAGGTGAGTACGGTGGTGCATGAGGCGAATGCATGCCGTTGAGCATCATTGCACCGTTGTTGAGATGTAGTGGGGGAGGGGCACCACTGGCAGGCGGTGGAGGATACGAGCCGCGAGACAACGCCGAAGGCATCTGCGGATGCATGGGCGGGCCAGAATAGGGAGGGTAACCGCCTGGTGGAGGGGGATACGGGGCGTGAAACGGTGGAGGTTGATTCAAGGGAGCACCGTGTGGTGGCGGTGGGTGACCGATGCCATTGTGTAGGTGGTGAGGAAGATGATTGGGCCCTGGGGGTGGAGCTCCGTTGTGCCACGCCGGCAATGGAGGTGGCTGACTCGCTGCATGTGGTGGTGGAGGGCCATTTGGTACGGTCCATGATCCTGCCATCGCAGGCGGTGGTGGTGGAACAAATGCTTGTACAGGTGGTGAACGTAGAGCCAGTTGCTGTGGATCAAGGAGATCGAGCACAGGCTTTTCACGCTCTTCCTCGTCCTTTACACCATTCTTCTTCTTCCAATGGCACTTTTGGCACAGATAGGATGTCGACTGAACTCCGGCAAGATTCGTGTCCAGCTTCAGTTGCTCTCGTGGGGCAACTGCAGCAACAGGCGGTGCATCAGTCATCTTGTGATCCACAGACCCATTAGTCATGTGTGTGTCCTCGGTGCGCAGGCTCAGGTCGCTTGCCTGACTTGTGTTGGTTTCAACAGCGTTGACGGGAAGTGGGCCATCCACCAAACAAACACCAGATTGTGCGACTGGCGCCTGATCATCCGTCTCCCACCATCGGGGACTTGCCTCGATCTTGCAACGAACACATTTGCGTTCGGACTTCGGTACTGACGACTCCCTAGACTCCTCCTTCACAGGTAGCCCAGCGTTGGATTGCCTGCCCCTTGCGGAAGTTGGTGTTTGCGCTGTGATAGCAGAAGCCCTTCGATTAGTCTGAGTCGGCACAGCCTGGGGAACGATTCGGGTGGATTGGTCGACGAGATTGGCCTTGCGTGCAGTTCCTGTAAGTGTCAAGTCTGCCTGCTTGAACTCTCTTGCAAAGAGTTGCAAAGCAATCATATCGGTCCCTTCGAGTTGTTCGTTCATGGGATGAGGCTGAACTTTGGGCGCGTGCTCTTTGCACCAAATAGCCGCAGCCATGGAGCCTGTATCTCCGTTCAGCGTGACCGTAGGCACAGCGTCTCTCCGCGAGGCCTTGACGGGTGTCATATCGAATCCGAAAACGTAGCCTTGGCCGTGCGCGCAGCCGACGTGGAATGTTGCATGACAATGTAGGCAAGATGCGCAAGCGCCGTTTGTGGTCTTGCACAGCTTACACACAGCATCATAACGCAGTGTTGGCGCTCCGATCCCTTCCACCATGTCGAATCGTGCCGCATTGCTGAACCTGATCTCCGGATGCCAAAGCGCGCAGTAAACATGTACCCAGTTGTTGTCAGCTGTACGTTTGAGTGGTTCGCGGGGCATAAGTGGCCGCCCCTTTTCTTGCTGCCGTTGGCGATACTCTTCCTTCGCTCTGTCGATTAATTCTTTCTCCAGACGTTCTTTCTCCCGATCCCTATCGGTCTTCTTCTTGTGCGTCACCTTGGGCTGCTCGTAGAACTCGTGTTCGGTTTCTCTGTGAGGACAAAGTACGCACTCGTAGGTCTGGCGGTGGTCAGTTAATGCGCGGATCTGGAAATACTTGATACTTACATAAGAAACGCTTTCCTTCTTGTCGTTCCTACAAGTATCACAGTACCATTTGTTGGCTTGGCGAGGATCGTCAACTCCGTAACAAGACTTGTGAACTGTCAGGCGACAAGCAGCACATTCAACACGAGCACCGTCTACTGAGCGACACACGGCGCAAGACAATTCTTTCAACCGTGGCGGAGCAGGCACAGGAGGAGGAGTGGGTGCCTTGGGTACCGGCGGGGGCTTTTCTTTTTCTTTCTTCTTCGGCACAGGCTCATTGACTGGGGTCGATGTTCCACTGTCTCCATTTGCCATGATAGCAGTCTTTTGCTTCTTCTTAGGCGGTTCATTGACGGATTGTACGGTAGCAGCAGGAAGGTCGACATATTCTGGAGTAACGCCCTTGGAGCTAGGATCGGTCTGCGCGGCGTATACCTCTCGTAGTAACTCCTCGTCAATCCTCCTCTTCCAAGCTTTACCTCCACCTTGTGCGACTTTCTTTGCAATCTCGTCGACGTTTTCCCATTTCACCGCATATTTGCGCCATAAATTAGCGCAACGTATGCAAAGCGCAATGAGGAAGCCGCTCTTGTCCTTGGAACGACCATCCGGGGGGAGCATTTGGCCAGGAGAGACACCAGGGGCTCGCCTCCATTGCCGAGAGTGCCGGACGTTGCAACACTTGCACTGGAAGTTGCGCTTTCGCTGTATGGCCTTGTCGTTGTCGAATGCAGAATCATCCTGATTATCTGCAACGTCATCTAATAATCGGGTCTGAGCGTCGGGCTCTACCCTCTTACTCCGGCCTTTGCGGTTACTATAGGCACCCCAAATCTCTCTACCCTTGGGCGTCTTTTTCCACATGTAGTAGTATCGCACAGCATCCCCATAGAACATTGTTTTGCTGGTATGAAGACGGACGCTTCGGATCTCGGAACCATATTTGGAAACGCCTTCGTTCCATTTCTTTTCTTCCTCTTTGCTCAGCTCAGGTTCCTTCAGATCTTTTCGCTTGTCGATCTTTTTGACGTGTTTTAGAGCCACATCTGCATCGTACTGGTGTTTCGTGAAGAGTGACAAGCACTTGTCTAGGAAATTCGTATGATAGGGCTCGACTCCAACGTGCTTCGCCAATGCCCGGGCTCGGTCCATGTAGGCCTTGACCTGTTCTTCATTCACCGTTGGCGCATTATCCTCGCCACGGGTTGAATGCACACCCAAAGGAGGCATCTTGAATATCAGCTCAGCAGTACATTTGGAGTCTTTGTTAGGGTAGTCTTCGCCGCGGCGTACGTATCCTGGAGGCTCGTCCATTACCCATTTAGGGCGCTTTGCCTTCTCGGCCTTGTCTGCTTCGATTGCAGCGACCGTCTCCTTGGACAGTTTACCTTCCTTTTTGTTCCCCGCCGCCTTGACGTAGCGTTTCTTAATTTCGGCAGGTTTGACCAGCTCTACAGGGTGTCCATGCCATACATTGACGTTTGCTTGATGTCGAGGTCCCAGACGCGAACTAGCACGGGGGTAGATCGCTCGATCGTCGTACTGCAGCGCATCTTCAACCCGGGCGTGTATGCCTAAATATCGCATTGGCCACATCTTCGCCAATGCTATCTCGGCCTGTGTTCCCGGGTGAGAGTCAGCATTGCCCTCGGGATCAGGAGTGTTGGCAGTAGTATCGCCTCCAGCATCCTCTTCTTCCTCGTCGAGTGGCTCTTCTTCATCAAGTTCCTCACCCCCAGCGCCCAAAAGCGGAGTTCGGCGGGCCTCAAGCTTCTTCTCTTGGGCTCTGCTGCACGGACCACATGCCCATGCGAAACCGCGCGACGGTTTCTTCAGCAGCGGTGGACGGACGCAATTCATGTGGTATGTGTTGCGACATACGGCGCACTCGACTGAATCGTTACTGTAGATGTGTTTAGCATAGAAGAGAGTAGATAGGACACGTGATGTTGGACTTACGATGCACAAAAGCCAACACAGCGCTTGCAGCTCTTGACAGCACTGGTCAACTCCTTCACCCGGCTTGTCTCCAAACAAATGTACTTCCATCGCTCGTCCAAGGCCTTCTTGACCTTTTCGGGTACGTTGATGACCTGCGACGTGGGGATGACATCGTACCAGCGATGAATAAAGCGATCAAACACCTGGTTAAACCAGAAACTGTCCTTCATTTTGCGATATTCATCAAGATCGCCGATCTCACTTCGATGCAAGATCTGGCATTTGCCTCGGAGCGATGTGATGGGGCACAGGTCCGAGTGCATGGTGGCGTACACCAAGCGAGAATCATTGTTGTAGCGCTGAACATCTCGCGGACGGTAAAACCAGTTGACTCGTAGAGACTCGACGCGCTGCTTCGGATCGTTGTTGACGTGGATAAATTCCATGACCCGGCAAAGGTAGTAAGGCTCGCCTGGCGGCTCGCACACAAGGTACACTTGGTCTAGACGCCCAATTAGATTCCGCAGACAAAGCCGCACGACGTGGCTGGCGCAACGTAATGACCTTCAGCTGCAAGGAAAACAAATCAGAACTTACCATTCACGGACACAGTCTGGCCATCGTCCGCCTCCATGTGGCCGTCCTTGAGAATTGCACCGGTGTTTTCAAATGTCAGCATGTTGGATTCCCTTGCGCTGCTGGCGGCCGCTATGACATGGCTTCCGCGCTTCCCTCCTGTTTGGCTTGGCGCAGCCGCACTTTGATGATTGCCATTGGTGGTCGATGCATTTTTTCGGCGTTTGACTGGAGCCTGCGCGGTGCTGGGTTGGGTTGTTGCTGCGACCGCTGATGCGCCGGAAGTATTGGGGTTCGCTGCAGTGTCTTTTGAGTTGGATCCGGAATTACCCCACGACGCATTGCTTGGTGCAGAGACGGAACCTTTCTTCCCACCCACACCTCCAGACTGACCACCATCGGCGGCCACAGAACTACGCGATGGCGGATCGGAGCCGTTACCGTTGGTGGCAGCGGCCGTCATCTCGAAATCCATTTCGGTGTCTTCAGCATAATTTGGCCGCGACCTGCCGGGACGGTTGCGCGACCGCGTACCGTAAGGCACAGCGCCATTCTCATCGGAATCCTTGGGTGAGGCCTGCGCTGGATTTTGCGCCTCATTAGATGCATCCCGTGACTCCTGTAATGAATCCATGGCGGCAGACGCGTCATTTGAGTCTTGCGCAGAGTTGCGATGATCAGTAGATATTGCTCCAGGAGAAGAATTTCGAGTTGATGAATCTTTTCTTGCTTGTTTTGAAGGCGCAGATTCATCAGCGTCGCTGATACCGTTGGCTGCGCTCTGCTGCGCGTCGTTCTGGTTGCGCGTCGAATCTGCGAGAGACTGATCTTCAGAATGGGCCTCCTCACCATCGCCGTTCCTTGGGTGATCCATCGTGGCAGACTGCTTCTGCTGAAAGCAGTGGCGCCCCAGTGGACGAACCAAAGGACGGCGAAAACCCCGTGGGAACTCGGGCTCGCGTGACCAAGGCTGTGGTTGAGAAACGCAGTTCAGAGAGGTATATCAACGTAGCATGGAGAAGCCCGATGGCGCATAAACCATCAATGTTGAAGGAACCACAAGAAAAGGGTCAGTTGGAAGCGATAGGGCGCTGGATTCGGTGCAAATGATGTCAGACCTGGCAGTCGAGACCAGACACACTGGCAGGCGTGTCGTGTAAGAAGAATCAATGGAGAATGGAAGTGAGTGGCAGAAGGAAACCAAAACGAGAGAGGGCGGCATCCATGGATCGCGTAGCCTAGGGTCGTCTCGCCAAGATTTTAATAGGTAACGGGAGCCATCTAACCACTTTTGCATATCTCAATCGCACCCATCAGCACATCCCAGACTGCACCTCGCGGCAATGTCCGCATACCCACGCTGCTGGACGCTCGTTTTGATGCTATCGGTCATGGCTGATGACACTGGGGTTTGGCCTCTCCAAATTGATGGTTGCGACCCCGTGATGATGTTTCGTGTTCACGTTGTCGCCTCGCACCCTTTTTGCTCAGAGCACTTGCATACCATTCTGACGCCACTAGGCAACATAGCCATTGCACATAGTTTGTGCCCATCATCTTCATTTGAGTTTCTAGCCGATACTCTATCTTACGAATGATTTGGCTAAGGGGAGGACGCGACCGAGTAATTCTGGTTCAGCACTACTGCATGCAAGTCTTCTACAAAAATCTAGTATCGTGCCGATGGCACTGCGACTCGACCTGCCGTATTTGACGATGGCCTACAGGCGGTGCTGGATGGGTTGCGTGGGCTAGCGACAAGAGTCGAAGGAGGCGATGTACTCGGGATCATGTCCAGGACGTGAGCGCGGGCTAAACTGTATTAGTGTCGTGGCGGCTTCCTCGCGGCAACGTCGACTGACAGAGAAGATGGCCGCGATCATCATCACCCCGAGCATCACGGGCGCAGCACCCATCTCTGGTGGGCACCAATCTTCGTACAAGAAGATACCACTGGGTTTGGAGTCAATTGTTCAACTCGCGCGCGCTTTTCGGGCCTGATGCCGCACTGCATCCAACTACTCCGGCCACATCAGCTTGGTCTCAGGCTGCTTTGTCGAGCAATTCTCGCCAGGCTCAAAGCCAGCTGTCTCATCCATCAGTCATCACGGTGACACCTCTTGTGAAAGGGTATCGCACGCGCAAGGCCGCCGGACCTTGCAAGCCCACTATAGCGCACAAGGACACTAGCAGGTTCATTTTGCATTTCTCTCTCGTCTGCGGCCGGCCTTCGTACGCCCCTCCAGACGGATAATAAGCCATATCCAGAATGTACCTTATTCGCTAGGACCAACACTCGGTCTCTTGGCGGATAACATCTCTGCCGTTACTCGCTTCATGATCGGTCGCAGGGGGTGCATGCAACGCCAACTTTTAGTGGGTTCCATTCCCGTCATCGTCTCAACTACTGCGTGACAACATCAGCCATGGACAACGGCGACAGGCTGGGATCGCAACCACCAGTCCAAAACTCGGGATAATATGCGTCGTATCTCAATCTTCCACGACAAAGGGAAATGCGATGTACAATTTCACCTGATGCGAAAGGCTGTGAACATGCGCCGCCAGATGCGTTTCGAAGCAAGGCGCAGCTTGCATAATGTTGTTCTCTAGCATCCTTCAGTGGTGGGATGAGCTGTGCACTGCCATCAAAAGCCTATAAAGGCGAACACTCGATGTTCTGTCTGATGTCCGAAGAGCGTCTTCAGATCATGCCCACTGCCGACTCATGTCGCGCTCGCGCCGAGCGCTCCGGGGCCGCACCGACGGTTGGATTCGAACGAGACAATCTTTGCAGCTCTCTGGCACCCACCATTATGTCATCACAGCCAAGATGTATTTCAAAAGTTGCCTACGTGCCAGCGCGACTGAGGTCAGCTGCCCCTGTGCGCCATAGGTGCCGTTCGACTTCCGCATCATCACGTATCCTTGGCTAGATCTGAGCGGCGGCCGACAAAGTTCAAAAGACACTGCCGCTACTGTGAGACCGTTCGGACTCTGCCTTGACGCCCCAAGGACCCAGTCCACAGTTTGGGATCCAATTCTGCGCATCATGTCTAATTCGACACAGCACATCTCATGGGCACGGTGACAATATCGATGTTGTGGTGACGACAAAGCTGGCAGTCTCGCATTTGCTCTCTCACCACCGAGAAGGAGAGTGCAGCCCGGACTGCGAGTGCATCGAGTTTAAGTTCCGCGCGCACCAGGTCAGAGACCTTCCTGTCTGTTCGTAGCGTACTGTCAGATCGTGAGATCAGAGGTCGAAGGCTTACGTCGCATGTAAACACGCATATGGTAGCTGCAGAAAACAGTCTTTGAGTTTCTGCATCGTATCAGCTTCACCCCAATATCTGACTTCAAAACGTATATAGGTGTGCCTGATCCACCAAAGGCACACGAATCTATGTTTGGGTGTGCTTGATGGCGAAAGCTCTGTTGTGGATCTGCGCTTTCCCGGGGTCAAAGAATGTCATTGGCTCAACCTTAAGTAATATGCTTCGTAACACCAGGATGCGCTGGACAACGTTTGGCTATGCTTACGTGAAGCGAAAAGGCCCAATCATTTCGCGTCACAGTTGTCTTTGTGCTCAACCAAGGACATTTTCGGACAGGCGAAGGGATTTCGCAACAGCGTCTGTCAAATTCCGAGATTACTGGGGTCGGCCATAGTGAGCGGCAAGTCGCATACGCACGAGCAATGTAGCGACATAGTCAGCATTGGTACGACTCGCGCAGACATTGCGCAAGCAACCTAGGACCGCAGAGAACACATGCATGCACATCATTCGGGAGACTTTCAAGAAGAGTACAATAAGTTGAAGCTAATTAACTCTCCACAACAACTGCCTACCCTCTCGGAGCACTTCTCCCCGCCATCAGGCCGCATACGCGCCCCACTGATTCCACCCGCTAACCACATGACCAACATCCATGTTCGTTTCACGTTTGAACGCGCGATCAGCGTGTACTAATCGTCGAATAGCAGAACGAGTTTAAGCATGAGCAAATATCGACATTTACAAAGCGAAGACAGCAAGGAGGCCGGCGAAACCGAGACCAGCAAAACGAGCCGAGTTCACGTCAGCTGCACCGGTAGACGCGGGGGCGGCGCCAGATCCAGAAACGGATCCGGTAGCTATGCTGTGTTAGAATGCAGGTATTCAAGGGTGTCGGCTCTATTTGTTTGGACTCACCAGCGGGGCCAGTAGGGTTGGCTGAGCCAGTGGCCGCTGAGGCACCAGCCTTGACAGAGGAAGCTTGAGACGCTGCAGGAGCGGCGGCACCAGGGGCGAACTGGGTCTGGCTGCTGGGGAAAAGACTGTTGATGCAGCCATCAACGCACTTGGCGTAGGCAGTGGCAGCAGCCGCAGAGCCGTCGCCCTGGTCGCACTTTGCAGCGCAGTTGTTGGTGTCGATGACCTGGGATGCGTTGGGACGGGCGTTGCCCAAGCAAGCAGCCTGGCACATGACATCTCCAGCCTCGCAGTTCAAGGCGCAGCTGACTGCAGGCGAAAGACCGGAAGGAATGGGCGCTCCAGGGGCGGAGGTGATCGAGGCTTGCGGCACAGCAAAGGCGCCTGCAACGAGGGCAAGGATGGCAGTGGTGTACTTCATTGTGATGGTAGGGTTGGTGTTATGCGGGACGGCACGGTGCGTTAAGAAGTGGGTATATAGATTAAATAGATACAGATTCTGTTAAACGAGTGGCAGAATTAAGGGTTGAAGAGACAAAAGCGAGTGTGTGTGAAGTCTGGCGTAGTGTGCAAGCAAGAAGCTGGGGAAGGCCTTTTATTGAACTTTCCATCCCTTAGGGGCTTCGGCGAATAGAGGCTCAATCTGCGTCGGCCTTATGCGCATCCATTACCGGGTGAACCTTAATCGCGGAAGGGACGTGCTGGCCGGTCGCCTCCCCAAAAGATCTCCGTCGAAACGCGCTACCGGTAGCCTAGCGAGACGCGTCGACCTTCACCTCATTACTGAACGCCACTATAAACAGCTGCACCACCAGCAGCCATCGCCATGTCGGACAGCGATGACTATGGCGATGAGTTTGACGACACCGAATTCATCACTGTTGCGACGCAGGCGGAAAAGGAAAACACTCCTGCATTCCAAGCGTCGCCACGGCCAACCAAGCGGCGAAAGCTTAGCACAGCAAATGAGAGGACGGCATCCATTCCGCGAAAGAAGCCACAGGGTGTTCGACGACGAGCGTTCGTGTCATCTGAAGACGATGAAGCTGATGGATTGAGCGATGACACGGTCTCTGACCCCGGCAGCACGTGCACTGGCGGCAGGTCACGTAGCAAGAAAGCTACTTTCGATCAGCATGGTGACGATGATGCGCAAAGGGACGATGCGTCGCCGACGAGACTCACCGTTGCCCAGAAGAGGAAGGAACGCATCCATGTTCCCACCACCAACCTGGACATGAAAGAGTTGTTCTTCACGCAGCCGCCGCAAGAGCACTCACCACCCTGGAAGCCTCGAGGGGCAATATGGGCGAAGCAAAAGACGTCTATAGGAGTGCACGCACCTTCAGCGCCGACGAAGTGGGCGGGCCTGGATGCAATGAAGACCATGTCTTTGCCCGGAAGACAGTCAGTTTCATCCAGACCGAAACCACAAGCACCACCATCTCCCGACAATTCGGGATCACCCATAGAAATCCACGATTCCCCCAGGCTGCCAACCACTAACAATGCGACTGCCTATGACTTCACTCAAGACTTAGCCGACCTGCCTTCTGATGCATTTGCATCCTCGTCATCTTCGCCGCAAAAGCAGGATGGGGGCACGAGTGTGCAGGACTCCCGCAAGCGCGTAGTGGCTCCCCAGACAGGCTTGCGTCAAACAACTCTGTTCGGTCGGCAGGGTGTCAATGGTGATGTGCCTCTTTCGCAAGTGAACAAACGATACAATTTCATTGCCGACCAGAAGGCAGAACCTCCTACGCACCACGCGCTAGACACTGAGGCAATCAAGACTTGGGTCTACCCAACTAATCTGGGTACGATTCGTGATTATCAGTTCAATATCGTACAGAGAGGTTTGTTCAACAACCTACTTGTGGCGCTCCCAACTGGTCTCGGCAAGACATTCATTGCGGCAACCATCATGCTCAACTGGTATCGCTGGACAAAGGATTCACAGATAGTGTTCGTCGCTCCTACCAAGCCACTTGTCGCTCAACAGATCGACGCCTGCTTCCATATCGCTGGCATCCCGCGATCACAGACTACCATGTTGACCGGAGGCGTATCTCCCGCGC
Source organism: Parastagonospora nodorum SN15 (assembly GCF_000146915.1). Taxonomy (NCBI): domain Eukaryota; kingdom Fungi; phylum Ascomycota; class Dothideomycetes; order Pleosporales; family Phaeosphaeriaceae; genus Parastagonospora; species Parastagonospora nodorum. The sequence goes on along the minus strand of NW_001884554.1, from coordinate 1,319,749 downwards.
TACGGTCAGAGGAATGGAAGAGCAAGCGTGTGTTCTTCATGACACCCCAGACCTTGCTGAATGATCTGAAACACGGGTACGCGGACCCAAAGAAGCTAGTGTTGCTCGTGGTGGACGAGGCACATCGTGCCACAGGGGCATACGCATACGTAGAAGTGGTCAGCTTCTTGCGACGCTTCAATCAGAGCTTTCGTGTTCTAGCACTGACGGCCACCCCGGGTGCGAACGTGGAGTCAGTTCAGAAGGTTATTGATGGACTGGACATCTCCAGAGTCGAAATTCGCACGGAAAATTCCATGGACATTTGCAGCTACGTGCATTCACGAAGTATCGAAAAACACGTTTTTCAAAACAGCGACGAGATGGAAATGTGCATGGAACTTTATAGCCACGCACTCCAACCACTGGTCAACACGGTCAACGGACTCAACGCATACTGGAGCAAGAACCCTTGTGACTTGACGCCATATGGATGTCAACAAGCACGAAATAAGTGGATTTCAGAGGCTGGTCGTCATGCAAACCAAGGAGTAAAGTCCATGGTCAATGCTGTCTTCACAATTCTTGCCTCGATCTCACAAGCAATGGACCTTTTGAAGTATCACGGCATGGGTCCCTTTTACGTGAAGCTAAAGGAGTTCAAAAAGGAGAGCGATAAGAGCAAGTCCAAGTACAGGAAGCAGATTCTCGACAGCGAGTCTTTCCAAAAGCTCATGGTGCGCCTGCAAGGTTGGGTTACGGACGATAACTTCGTTGGCCATCCTAAGCTAGAGTTCTTGCAGCAGGTTATTCTGGATCATTTCGTCAACGCTGGCAACGGCGATAATGTCGAAGGCGCGCCACCCTCGCAGACCAGGATCATGGTCTTTGCTCACTTCCGTGACAGTGCCGAAGAAATCAGCCGCATTCTCAAGAGGCATGAGCCAATGATCCGGCCTCGCGTGTTCGTGGGGCAGTCGACCGGCAAGAACTCGGAGGGAATGAGTCAAAAGGAACAGCTGGAAGCCATCGAGCAGTTCAAACAAGGCACTTTCAACACTCTCATCGCGACATCTATCGGTGAAGAGGGTCTCGATATTGGTGAGGTCGACCTCATCATTTGTTACGATTCAAAAGCCTCGCCTATCCGCATGTTGCAACGTATGGGACGAACTGGAAGAAAGCGTCAAGGAAAGATTGTCATGCTTCAGATGCAAGGGAAAGAGGAGAATGATGCAAACAAAGCCAAAGATAGCTACGAAAAGATGCAAGAACTGATCGCGAAAGGTACCCATTTTACCTTCCACGATGAGATCTCGAGAAGGATATTGCCACCGGACGTCAAACCGGCGGTCGACCGTCGGGTCGTTGAGATACCACGAGAAAACTCTCAACAGGATTGGTTGCCAGAACCTAAGAAAGGTCGTCGACTGAAGAAGCCTCCAAAGGTGTTCCACATGCCTGATGGTGTCTTGACCGGCTTTGTTACGGCGGGACGTATGGATGAGGAAATCGCGCCCAAAGGTCGCAAAAAAAAGGTCGTTGCACTGACTTACCCCAGCGAAGAGATCTTCACAATACCACCACTCCAGTTGGTGCTGCTAGATGATGACGCTGCAAAGGATCTGGAGCGTCGCTTTCAAACGGTCTTCGATGATGACGAATCCCCAATGGTTAATGGCTTGGACTACAGTCGCCACCCAGAGCGTCAACGGATACTTTCTCGACCCCAGATATTACCTGCATCAGGACGTGGAGCTCGTGCGTATGTCGGCACCATGCAGCGAATAAACAAGATGGACAGTGAGCGGCTTGAGTTGTTCCAACAAAATCTGCATCTGTCGGATTGTGAACCTGATGCTGAACACGACCTACTCGTCTCAGATACCGAGTCAAGGCCCATTATACATGAGGACATGTGGGCCAGTGATGATGGTGACGATGATGCCGGGTCTCTGACACTACCAAAGCCTAAAGCGAAAGCAAAAGCAAAGCCAGGTCCGAAGCCTAAAGCTAAAGGCGTACCTGAAAGCGCACCCAAAAGCGCACCCAAAACACCAGCAGCACCTCGAGGTCGCCCCCGGAAAAGCGCGGCTCCTGTGGAAACCCCCATACGTCTGTCCAAAGCCACGAGCCAGACACCGCACACGAAAACGCCAAAGACGCCAAACTGGCGGGTCTCCGGGCTCGCACAAGAAGGCGGATCATCATCGCCGCCGCCAACTGATCCACGCTTCCGCCTTGCCTCGCAGGCAGATACGATCGGTTCTGACGACACTTTAGGTGACGACGAGGTACAGGATACACAAGCATACAAGCTGGACTCGGAACTTGCCAGCTTCATTGTGGAAGACGAGGATGATGATGATGATGTCCCGCCATCCAGTCTCCCCAGCCTTGATCTGGCTGGTCTTGGAAGAGGCACACAAGCTGTAGTCAAAGCTGCTCAGCCTAAGAGGGCGCCAAAGGCAGACAAGATCTTCACAAGCGATGTGACTGACAATGATGCTGTCGTGAGCAGCGATAGCGACGACGATGCGCCACTTGTCAAGAAGAATGCTGGTGCAAGTAAGAGTATGGCGTTTGTGGTAGATTCTGCTTCAGAAGACGAGGAAAATGCGCCTATTGTTCATCGGCAGAGAGCGCGAAGGGTGATCCATGACGATGACGACGATGAGTGATCTGTCTGCCCTAAGATATTCTCAAAGCTGATCAAATGCTTTGTATGATCGCGTTAGCCACAACACAAGATATACAACAACGTTCCACAATCATCATGAGGATTTCATAACTTGACATTACTCAAACTGCTTCCAATACTCTGCATCAAAGCCTTCCATATGCTGTATGTACGGTTCACCGGCTTTGACCCAGTCTTTTATGCCACCCCCGAGGGTCAGAGACTCTATGTCGGTGTCCCCCTGGTCTACGATGTAATCTGCAAACCATCCGGAACAACGTGGGCCTCTGCCATTTGATGAGCCTGATGCAAGTCAGATTACTGAGTGCTCCATGGGTTATGTGTCCTCTCCACCATTCAGGTGGTATGATGTGAGCGATCACGAGATTTGCACGCCACAAAGACTACCTCAATAGTACCAATACGAAAACTTACCACAGTAGAAGGCAACTTTCTTCACGCCCGCTCTCTTGCATAGATCGAACAGCACCGCACGATTCATGTAGAATGAGTGCGCAGGCAAATTGATACTCCCCTTGATGGTACCACCCTCGTAGTCGGTGCGTCGCACATCCACGACTAGCAGATCGGGAGATGACAGGGCTGACACGGCGTCCTCGCGTGTTATGATGGGTGCGGTGGTACGAGGCGCGGGGAAGGCATCGGACCAAGACCCAGTTGGTTTTGTGGCTTCAGTCATGTTGCAAAATTGTCCAGATGCTTGAATGATTCGAGCAAGAATTGTCCGGTGTCGTCTGCCTGCCCGGATGCACCGCTGCGTGAAACATGGTCAGCCCTATCGATAGACTAGCGTCAGTTGGAAGGCGGCTCCTTCTCTGATACGCCACACTTGGCACTGGACACATTGCGACTTGGTGATGGCCCGACGAACGTGTGATTACACTTCCGGTCGCCGACCGCTTTTAATATATCTGACCATATCCGCTCTCTAGGCCTTCACCACACGCCAATATAATCCTGCCCTGTTCCATCCCGTGTGGTCGCTTGCCTTTCATTTATTTCCGTCTGGACTTCCGCTTTCAGACAACGATCACCGCCACAGCCAGGGTCTCTGACATTATACCGACTGAGCTCACACTCTGGCCTCTTTGCATACCCCACACCGAGAGCCGGCGGACAACCTGCCGAGACCTTTATATAGTAAAGGCAATTGCAGCTGTAAGTGGCACGCTTTGCGCCTTTGAAGACGCTCGCCGCAGACGTTTGCTGACCCGAGGACTACTTGCAGATACGAGTACTAGCACAATATGCGTACCGCAGCGCACGTGTTCTACCTAGCAGTCTTCTCGCTGCTGGGTAGCTCGCATGCTGCCGGTAATGTTGCGCCTTCGAATGCGAAGAGTCCGCCGTCAAACGTCTGCAGTGTAAGCAATAAATCGCCGCGTTCGCCAACACAATCCCAAAGCCAGGATACTAAGACCACATACCAGCTGGAACCTGGTGCGATAGTATCAGATGCATGCGCTAGCTACAGCACACTCGAACAACTGAACGAAGCCATACACCCCTACCTCCACTCGATTACGCAAAACACCGACTTCTTCTCGCACTACAGATTAAGCTTATTCAGCAAGAAATGCCCGTTCTGGGATGACGAGAATGGCATGTGTGGAAATGTGGCGTGCGCGGTGAACACACTGGAGAACGAGGAGGATATACCCCTGGTGTGGCGCGCGAAGGAGCTGGGAAAGCTGGAAGGCCCAACAGCACAACATCCAGGGAAGAAGCAACAGAGAGAGGAAAGGAAGAGGCCGCTACACGGAAGTCTGGGCGAGAATGTCGACGAGAGCTGCGTGGTGGAATACGACGACGAATGCGACGACCGCGACTACTGCATACCAGAAGACGAATCGGCGACAGCAAAGGGAGACTATGTCTCGCTGGTGGACAACCCAGAGCGCTTCACTGGATACGCTGGAGTCGGCGCTCAGCAGGTTTGGGAAGCCATATACCGCGAGAATTGTTTCAGCAAGCCGCCAAAGATCGCGAAGGGCAGTGGACAATCGGCGCCCACAGGATCATCTTCGCCGTTTGGTTCGTTTGGCAACCAGCAACAGATGGTTGCAGCGAACCAGCTGCGCAATGTCATGAAGGAACAGGCCGTTCAGCAAAAGGTGCAATCAGCGATTGCGCATGGCACTGCTGTCGCGCGACTGGATCCCGTCGAGTTCGATGACACATGTCTGGAGAAGCGTGTCTTTCACCGAGTAATATCGGGTATGCACGCGTCCATCTCGACTCATCTGTGCTACGATTACTTGAACCAGACCACCGGACAGTGGGGCCCCAACCTAACCTGCTACGAGGAGCGACTTCACAACCACCCTGAACGTATCTCGAACATCTACTTCAACTATGCGCTCATCATGCGCGCAGTAGGAAAGATCAGGCAGCACATCTCGGACTACTCGTTCTGCTCTGAGGATCCCGAGCAAGACGCGCGCACGAAGAACTCTGTGTTGCGTCTCGCCTCCGCCTTGCCGTCGGGACCCGAGATCTTCGATGAAACTGTCATGTTTCAGGATCCTGACACGATCGCGCTCAAGGAAGACTTCCGCCAACGCTTCAGGAACGTGAGCAGAATCATGGACTGCGTGGGTTGCGACAAGTGCAGACTCTGGGGCAAAGTGCAAACCAACGGCTACGGGACAGCACTGAAGGTGCTCTTCGAATTCGACGAGAACGATTCTTCAAAAGACCCACCTCTTCGCCGCACCGAGCTCGTCGCCCTTGTCAACACAATGGACCGTCTATCACACTCGCTGTCGGCCATCAAGGACTTCCGTCGCATGATGGATGAGCGTGAAGGCCATTCTGGTTCCATCGCACCTCCTGTCCCCGAGCCCTCAAAAGAGGTACTCAAGGCGAAGCTCGCTCTCGAAGATTTAGACCATGACGGCCTACCAGAAGAAGAAGTGCCTGACTTTAGACGCGACTGGGATGCCTCCAACATGACTATGTGGCAAGAAGTCATGGCTGAATTCGATCTGGTCAAGCGTGCTTTCATGTACGTGCTGTTCCAGTGGACGCAGCTTCCTAGCAGACTGTAGGTCAAAACATTGCTCGTGAAAAGTTTGGACAGATTACTAATAATCTCGCAGCTCGAAGATCTTCATTCTTGAAGTCGGCCGTTTGTACAATTGGTGGTTGGGCTTGGTTCCCGGACCGAGGAGTTGGGAGATTCGCATCCCGAGACAAGATGAGCTTTGAGTTCGATGGAATTGCTGCTTGCATGCATGCATAGCTGTGGTGTTTGGGTATTTGGGCATTTACGCGTAGAGGCATTAAGAGGCGTTTACTAAGCAATCATGATATACGCATTTGTACACATTCACTTCCGTGCACAACTATCATATTGAAATCTATGCGCACATGTAAATGAAGGTGCTGGCGTACAGATCCCCTTCATTTACGTCATTTTTACTCAAGCGCACCCTACCGCCAGGCGCCCTTCCCATTCGATCCCAACACAATCAAGCAATATACCAAGCTATGCGCCTATTATCTATACCTGCTGCTTTCGGCTTGTTGGGAGGCGAAAACAAGACATAATCAAGTCGAGCTATGATTGAGAAACCGGAGGGCTGGCGAAGACATCTACTACATGAGATCCGTCTACGTACTCGACCAAGCATCGTCTCTGCCTTGGTCATAGCAAGCGATTGCTGCCGTGCCAATTGTTCCGCCAAACTCAAATGTACTGTGAGGAGATGGTACTTGTTACGCCACAATTACCGAGGGCGGAGAATTTATCTGACAACCCCTCTCTCCTCTCCCACCTCCTCTTTTCCCCCCACTTTTACTAGGCGAGAATGTGTGGGGAGTAAAGATGCACCGCCATACCAATCTTACAACCCTATCTGTCATTGCGTGCGGAGTACTGACATGGTCAGAAGCTAACGTGAGGAGACGAAACGCGCCTGTTTTCAACAGTTGCTGTTTTCGGGCAAGAGGAGGGAGGGATCTTTATGGTTTGAAAAAGAAAAATCCTCCGAGTTTCTGGTTTGATCCTCGGAGGGATTTACATGGTGTGCTCGATACGAAAAGTGCGGAGACGCTACCCCGTCGCGCTAGTTTTATCTAGATGTAAAGTTATGAGGGGTCTCACATGGCGTGCGCCAGACGTCGACGTTATCTCGTCAAAAGCGGAGAAATCGAGTCGATTATGGCTGCTAACGGTGATAGCAAGTGAGGAGAAGTCCGACGCCTGTTTTCCACGCCTTCTCGATGGGGTAGGTTGGATAAGTCCTCAGGTCCGCAATCTAGGCGTTGCCCTCGCTACGGTCCGCAGCGCGGTGAGGAGAAGGTTTGACGTGCTTGCACAAAGAAAAGAGTCATGATGTCGCATTTATGGCAAACGGGCCCGAACTTGTTGACATGGTTTCTTTTTCTGGAAGCCAAGGTGAGGAGAAGAAAGACGCCTGTTTTCAATGGTGGAGGGGGACTTGCCATATGGGGTAATGCTAGAAAGTGGAGGCGGTGAAGGTTAGGCGGGTGGTGAAGGTATGCCGAGTTTGGCAGGTTTTCTTTTGGGCGTTGCTTGATGGCGTTGGAGGATTGCGTCATTTCGAGTGTGGTGATGAGGCTTTTGCTTGACTGAGTCGGATACATTGTAGTAACGTCCGCTGCATACAGAAGAGAATACAACGAGATACTCGGTGACTGAGTCTATTTTTCTATGGCAGTCAGGGTCACCTCCCTGTTAGCTTCAAAAGGCTGACTACGGGTAGTCTAAACGATTCTCTCTGCTATGTAGATGAGCAAGCATGTCGACGTGATCTCACGCTTTCTGCGGTCGACATGTTTTCTTAGACGCATCAGTTCAGATCCGAAAGGCTTCGCTTTGAGAGGTTTCCGCTAATCCACTTTGTGAACATTACATTGTCGAACTCTAGTAGATCTTCTGATGTAGTGACTCACAGTTTGACAGTGGTGCATGCAAGCAACCTTAGCCACCTGTGCTTCTCGGCGTTGACCAAAATACAGTCTCTGGAGCTATGGTGATCTCTGGTACACACGTGTGGTGCTCATTCGGCTTTGATTTCTTACCATTTTCGAATCTCGTAGTACTGTTCCTCCATCCCTGGCTCAACCAGTGCGTTTTCAAGTTCAGGAAACTTTCCTTTCTGCGACGGGCCCGCGCCTATCATCAAGATGCCCCTAGTGAGATTCGTGTCATCACGAGCCCTGGAGGAGGAGATGCACTGGATTTAGCCGAAGATCGTGTTGCTGAGAAGGTCACATGTCTCCAAGAGCTCTTTGTTGTTTGACGGGAAGTGGCGCATGCCACATATGGTATGGCCGGATTTCTGTGGTTGAACCGGCTGCTCGGATTGGGGGTTCATTGCTGAGGAATGGGCAACACCTTGATGTTGTTGCGCAGTCCTACTAGGCAGAGTAGTAAGCTTATTCTAATGTTGGTGTTATGGGTTGTGTTTGCTGAACAGAGCTTGGTGCTCGGCGGTCTACGCGAGGACTTTTCTGAACAGCAAGGAACATCAGATTATGAGGCCACCAGCTTGTCTTATGATTTGACTTTTGTAAAGAAAAGAAACAAAAAAGTAAGAATCGATGCATCTCTGTGTTGAGCGAGATCACAATACTTTGCGAAAGTCTGCCGACATTCCAAAGGCCTTACTGTGCTACAAATATCGCCGAAAATGTTACATACTGCGCAAATGTACTGCATATAAGCTGTCAAATGTCAACATGCGGCGCACTCCTACATTTTGCGTCTGACATCGGTACTCGGCATGCAATGTTCCCACCACACCATCAGCAAATCATTCGACAGCCACGACATAGCTGAATGGGCAAAGCAATGTGGATTGTACGCGCTGGCTGTCAATCGATGCCTAATTGCGCCACCAACTGGGCGACCAAGGATGACGCTAGCGGCTTTTCCGCAGCCCTGGAGCCACCTACGAAACTTAGTCTGCATTCATCACGTCGTCCTTCTGGCGCCAGCCCCTTGTGCAGCCTTTATACAGGCCATTCGCCGACCACAAAATGGAATGTGGCATACTTGCACTGTTTATCGGAACTCTCAAGAACGGGTCCCTTGGCGGCGTCTCAGCTGGATAATTGTAATGCAGCGCATTGGCAGCTGTGGGCCCACAGCTGCTCCTTCTGCGCGCTGCGGCGTCAGGTGCCTGCCATTCATAAGATGGTAAGAACTGCTCTGCCTCATTGCTGAGAACATCAACCGCCATTTGCCTATACAGGCTTCTGCTTACGTCTATTGTCTCTGCCTGTATTATTCGCCCCGGTGGCCGCCCCCAACCTTCAGCCTCCTTGCGAAAACATCCTCCGTTCTTATATTAATACCTAATTCTTAATTGTGCCTCATCCTTCAAACTGTCACATTCCTTCTATAATTCCCAATTTTCGACATGGCCGACAAAGCCTGGGGACGCCGATTGGTCATTTGTTGCGACGGCACCTGGCAATCTTCCGTCGGTCTTGATCAAAACGTACCTTCAAATGTCACCAAACTATGTCGACTCGTCGCGCGTGTAGGAACTGACCAGCATGATCCGTCGAAGAAATTCCATCAAATCGTGTACTATGACAGCGGAGTCGGAACCGGAGATCTTAGTAAATCCGAGGCAAGACGACAAGGCGGCACAGGCGCTGGGCTCGCGGAGAACGTTATCGAAGCTTACAACTTCATCGTTATGAACTATGAACCTGGAGACGAGATATTCTGCTTCGGTTTTTCTCGCGGCGCGTACACTGCACGAGCTGTCGCGGGCTTAGTCTCGGATATTGGCGTCATCAAACCAATTCACATGCAGTCATTCCCCGATCTCTACCGAACGTACATGACCAACGACGAGGGTCTCGAGTTTCGAGAGACGAAGGGCTGGAAATGGTTTACCGAGGGCAAACTCAGCAAGCAGGGTGAAGAATGGTCCAAGCAGGGCGTTTCATATAATCACAAGAACCCGCAGCAGCTGGCAGAGTGGTGGGAGATCATACCGCACGGCGAGCTTGCAGTCAGTCCAGAGAGTAGGAACGTGAAAGTCGTTGGAGTGTTCGACACAGTCGGAAGCTTGGGTGTCCCGGACGTGTTGGGCATCAATCTGGCGTGGAAGAGGACAAAGTATGGATTTCACAATGTGAAACTCACTGAACGTGAGTCCTCTCCATTCATCTCTTCCGAGATGTTGCTCACTAGGAATAGACATCGAACACGCATATCAAGCACTCGCACTCGATGAACGGCGCAAACCTTTCCGGCCGACGCTGTGGTACGTCCCAAAGGAGTTGGTAGATGACCCGAAGAAACCTACTCCGGAACTGAAGCAAGTTTGGGTATGTACTGCGGCCATGTATGCGACACCCAAACTAATCTGTTGTGTGAAGTTCCCTGGTGTTCACATCAATGTTGGCGGTGGCTCGGATGACTGCTTTACAGAGATGAAAGGCGACAATGAGAGTGAGTAACGCGCCATCAAACATCTCTACTTAACTAACGACATTACAGATATTTCACAGGCTTCCTTGGTATGGATGCTGCAGTGCATTTCGCCTCATCTCACCATCGACCAATCTGCGTTCAACAATTCCCTAGAACAGTACAAACGCTGGCTTTTCCACATCCGCTTCGCTTGTACCTACCATCACCCGACGAAATGGGATCGTATCAAGGCCCATCTTCCAAAGGTGCCGATCATCCCAATCATTCATCCTGCGCGCAGCGAGCTGGACCCGCCGAGACGCGATCCACCTCACAAGCATCCAGAGTTCGACTTCAGTTGGGGCACTGGTCCAATCGTGGACTCGTTCGGGGGCATATACCACTTCGTTGGTTCACATTCACGTCGACCAGGCGGGGAAGACGTCGAGGTCTATAACCAGGAGGAGGATGTATGGTCATGGGAGCCACTTCGCAGTCTCGGCGATACCAACGAGTACATTCACCCCATCGCCTATCATCGCAGCCTCATATGTGGTTGGGAGAAGCACTCTCCTCTTCGCAAGGGCTGGACACGCGAGTACCGCAGAGGCGAGGATGGCAGAGGACGGTACTGGTGGTATATGCGCAAAGGTGACGAGACCATTACCCTACCTGAGTGGGCCATCCTTCCTGACTTATCGCAAACACCAAATTTTGAGCGGGCATGGTATGGAAAGTGCGAGAAGACCAAAAGGACTCTCGATGGCCTGAAGAAGGTGAAGGAGTATGGTACCAATGACTTCCTGGCAGTTCTGGACCAGGATATTGATTTTGGATTCGACGTAAAGCCACAGAATCTGTGGCCGTAATAGCTGTAAACTTGTGGTTGTTTGATATTGGAGTAATACTATACCCGTGCCCTATGGCTTCTTTGCTCAATTGTTCTTCCATGCTACCTATGATACTGTCTTTATCGTTGGACTCAACCCGTTGGGAGCAAGGATCGGCTCCAATCTCGCCAAGAACAAATCTGGCTAGGCCGAATCCCAATTGACACAGGCAGAAATTTCCTGCTCCCACCGCCCAATCGTCTTCCGATTTTTAGGCAGGTGCTGAGGGAGAGCTGCTGTTCGTCCTGTTAAAAGAGCTGTCTAACCGAGAGTGTCTAGCTGCGAGCCCTCTGCACGACACACGGCAGCAGTATGACGTTGACTTGTTGCCCTGAAACTGACAATGCAGATAGAATTTAGCCATCTCATCAGATTAACTTTCGTTGAAATGGACAATTGTTGCACTTTGTAAAAGTAGTGAAGTCAGTTGGAATACCTTCACGTGTCAAGAACGACGCCAAGAAACAACGAAATGACGTTCCTCAAGCACGACCCTGGCTGTCAGCAGCAGCCCTGCAGTCAACCGAGCCGAACGAGCCGCGACTTTTGAGAATGATGTCCGCGAGATCCCCCAGGTTCGGCTGCAACTTTTCCCCATCGCGAAGACGGCTCTTGTGTCTCGATCGATAGAGTACCCCGCCTGCACGCGTTTTCACCCACATGGCCGCGAGCGTTTTCCATATAAATTAGATCAAGCCCCCTTGCACCCATGTCTCTCCCACCTCCTGTCACTCAACCCACCATGCCGCCCAGCAAAGGTACGATAGATTGTTTGCGCGTCACGTCGTCGATGAAATGCTGACTTGTGGTGAATTGTAGAAACCGCGGCGCATGAGTGCGTCTCGGAAGAAGCGCTGCAGCATCTAAAATCGTACAAATATTCGAGCGTCGATAAATCCTTCATCTCCCGCTACATCCTTAAGCACTACGTACGCTCACCCCCGAACGCGCGCATTCACGGCTTCATCTGACACGTGCGCAGTGGAATGGCTTCGTTGAACTTCTTCCATTATGGATCGCGCCGAATCTCGTCACATTATTAGGCTTCTTCTTCATTCTGGGAAATGTCGTACTCCTTGAGCTTTACATACCGGATCTGGTCGGACCAGTCAGTAGACCCCAGACAGACATTTGGGATATAACAGGAAGCTGATTATGATGCAGGCGCCCTCATGGGTGTACTACAGCTTCGCGTTTGGCATGTGGATGTATGTTCACCCCCTTTGCGCACCCTGGAGATGGGACTAACCGACCTTCTAGGTACTCCACCATGGACAACGTCGACGGAAAGCAAGCGCGTCGCACGGGGACATCGAGTCCGCTAGGAGAACTTTTCGAGTACGTGACGTGAAGCCCAAAGCGCCCATACCCGAGACTGATTGAGATAGCCACGGCATTGACTCCCTGAACTGCACCCTCGCGAGTCTCTTAGAGACAGCAGCGGTTGGATATGGCTCGACGAAAATTGGCGCGTTCACTGCGCTGGTTCCGGTGCTTCCCATGTTCTTCTCGACCTGGGAGACATACCACACGCACACGCTGTATCTTGGCTACTTCAATGGCCCAACTGGTAGGTTCGCCCCAGCTGAAACCGAGAGACATATCTGACACTATACAGAGGGACTAATACTGGCATGTTCGTTTATCTGCATGTCAGGCTACTTTGGCCCCGAGATTTGGTCCACCCCGCTCGCGCACTACTTCCCATCCTACAAGGCAGAAATCGGGGACCTCACCCTGAAAGAGCTATGGATACCGATCATCCTGTTCACGTTCTTCGTCGCCCACCTTCCAGCCTGTATCGTCAATGTCGCGCGAGCTCGCCGAGCCAAGAATCTGCCTGTCCTGCCATTGATCTACGAGTGGACGCCCCTTGTAGTATTCGTTACATGCACAATGGCCTGGCTTGGATCGCCATACTCGCACCTTCTCGAGGATAATCATCTCGTTCTATACTGCTTGACCATGTCTCTGGTCTTTGGGCGCATGACCACCAAGATTATCCTGGCTCATCTCACCCGTCAGCCCTTCCCATACTGGACGGTGATGCTGGTGCCCATGATCGGAGGTGCTTTGCTGGTCAACCATCCTTACTTCACGATCCCAGGCACGACCTTCGGACCCGTATCGGCGAACTTCGAGCTCTGGTATCTCCGCTTCTACTTCGTGTTTGCTGCGGTGGTTTATGGACGCTGGGCTCTCCTGGTCATCAACAGCATCTGCGACTACCTTGGTATCAACTGCCTCACGATCCCCAAGGCGACTGCAGAGAAGACCGCGCGATCGACTGGCGCCGCAAACGGAGCTTTCCCCGAGAAAGGCCGCACCGACTAAAGTACTCACATGCCCACCACCTGGGGCGACTACATTAGAACACGCATGTTAGACACGATGGATCAATCCGCGCACTTTTGCATAATAGCGACGGGAGGCGCTTTTCCGCTATGGACTAGACATTTGGCGATACAGGTTTCATTGTGAACCATATTTGACGACACTTACGGCTGGATCAACCATATTAATATTGTAATTATTCGACTCGAACTGGCCATCTGGTATTATTTCTCGCTGTTGCTTTGGTTGGAAAGCGACCTGCTTTGGGAGGCAAGGTCTTCTTGGATTGCTGTACGCGCATTTGTGTAGCGATGCGGCAAAAGCACAGCCTACGGGAGATCGTGCGCCGTGTGCCTCGTAGTGCAGCTGGAAGCATTTAAGCCCCCAATATCAACCAATTGAAACTGAGGCTCCGATGCATGACTGCGCCCACCTATCCGCACGTCTTCGTGGCTCCATCATTCTAATTTTACAAACAGTGTGATGTGCACTGCGTTCGGTATCCGTTGTCACTGCCTCCTTTGACGCACCAGATCCTCGTCGCACTTACCTGCTGTGGCACATGTTTGACACTGAACGGATAAGGCTGAAAACTATCGCGGCCAGGCGGCTGACATGGCGCACATGCACAGCGTAGCTGGGGGCCGAACGAACAACCTCGCCGTCGCTGCGTCCGACACTTAAGAAGAGTTTGCCCAGCAAACAGTCAATAGTTTCACACGCCGTACAAAACTCGTTGCACAACTCAATGCTTCTTCCTCAATAACCGCCATGACGTGGAAGGTATTCGACTGCGCAAACTCGCACCCGACCTGCGATGCGCACAACCAGACAATCGATGCGAATCCTGATATTGCTGGTGTTGGCGTGAGTGAGACCTTTGCAGGGAATCAGACAGCGAAATACTGATAAATGGCAGGTTGTAATATCCTTCTTAATGACAACATGCCTTGCTTTCCTCATCGCATTCACTGTCATCTTCCTCGATCGCTATGAATCGATCATCAATCTGTACCGACGCTTCGTATCCAAGAAGGGCGGCGCGAACTATGAACAGAATTACAATGGTCCATATTGGCGTTCCACAGCTTTTTGGTCGCGCGTGCTTAGCAAGAACCTCCTCGCATTCAGCGATACACAACTTCTTACTGGACTGGCGATCCAATTCACCGGTTTGCTAAAGCATTGCAATATGCGCGTGTACCATTGGAAGATTGTTACAGAACTCGCATTCTTGACCACAGTCACGCATCTCCTTACCGTTGTAGCGCTGCGGAATTACTTCGTCAAGTATCGCTGGATCAACTTACCTCGCATTTTCTTCATGCTTGCCAATCTCGGTCTTCTCGGCTACACATCCTACATCTCCTACTCCTACGAATTCGCCGGCCTCGACATCTCCACCGAGCTATCCTGCTTCTTCCAAGGCCAACGCCCTAAAGTGAAATCCGCATTCGGCACAAAATGGACTGGTCTTCTCGTCGGCGCAATAGGCGGGCACGTCACCGTCATCCTGGCCATGTACTTCCTCAAGGAGCCCGAAGAAGGCGGAAAGAAAGAATGGTACTACTGGCTGGGTGCTGCTTTTCGGACCTGGATTGTCGCGCCGATATACGGCATTTATGGACTGTATATGGCCGGCGACGGACTCCGGTACACGCAAGCGCTCGGCACGCCCAATGTTAGCATGAACGGGAGCGAGAGTGAGTGGAATTTTGGACAGTTTTTGCCGGTGCTCTTGCTTGCGCTGCCGCTGTTTGCGGGCTGGGAGAGTTTCTGGGAAGAGAAGGATGAAGACAGGGAGAATCGGTTTGGCAGGGGGAGTCGCTGGACGTGGGAGAAGGGCAGGAATAGTCAAATGGATGGGCTGGATGTTCCGCCTGAGAAAGTGAGGGTTGATGAGAGTAGAGCGAGTTTGGAGGAAAGAACGGTTGAGAGTAGTGTAATTCAGACCCCGAGGCCAGTGGTCATGGCGACGCATAGGTCTTCGACGCCGAGGTTGGCGCAATGACGGAGTTCAGAAAATCTGGGGTTGGTAGTGTGGTTACGAAATTATGACTTGCTTAAAGACGCGTGTTAATTTCACCGGCATGTTTGATATCCCTGAACTCACGACTCACGTTTTCCTTCCGAGATTCTATGCGCCTGACAGAGCAAAAGCCCACGTATCCCGCCGGCTACTAGGAATGAATCATCGTAAAGGCCGATGAAAGTATGTTTCGATAGGACTTGGAAGACAAGTAATTTATATGCGACTGTGACATGCCGAAGTTTGCGACTAGGTAGGTGAATTCCTTCCCAGCAGTCGTTTGCCGTGGTAGCCGTCCATGACGTTTTTCATATGTACGATCGCTTCGTGCCGCAAACAAGCTTTTCGGCTGTTTGCTGTTGTTTACGAGCTCGTCTCCTTATCGCCATCAGCTCAAGTTTATGGGGAGCACACACAATTGTTGAATTGTGGGTTTGCCTTGAGACACCCGAATGTCCGAGGGTGGAGCAGAGGGAAGGCCCGCCATGGCCCACTCAAGCGTGTCTCCGAGAATGCCTGTGAGCACTCCACGCTTCCAAGGTTTCTTATCTTTTGGCTGAAAAGTCGGAGATATCAGCAATAAGCGAGGGTTTCGCACTGATAAGAAAAGTCGCCTCACCGTTCGTGAAGCACGCGAACCGATGTCGAGCGGGATGGATGCAGTGGAAGTTGAACAGCGAACAGCATCGCAATAGTTGCTCTTTTCCTTCATCCAAGGCCAAGGAAGACACTGACCGATCCATGTCAACCCCAGATCGGGAAGAGATTTCCCCAGTCTCCAGCCCCAAAGTTTCATGCCATGGCTACCCAGATGCATTTCGCAAAGCATCGGCGCGTGCCTTGCATCCATGCATGCAGTCGCAGCACGTTTAGTTCGCTTCCAGAACAGCGCCACGAGCACCAGCGTTCCCGCGGAGCCTACCGCGCGGCGCACTTGAGCCTCAGATCCCCACATCTCGGTTTCCTACGGTCTCCGTTAATCGGCGCGTCTTCAATTCACGCATCAAATACCAGGAAGTGGTCAGTGCCCCTGGCATGTCAAGACAAGACCGAAGGAACGCGACATAAGCGCGAGTGCGTCATTAATGAATGGTGCGATGCGTGCAACCACCAACACCGCAGCAGGCGAGGTTCCCCGCCTTTTCCTCCAGGGTCTATCTGTTACGTACGTGCAATTGGTTCCCCAGACCCATTGTCTTGGGGATCAGCCCAAGACCACCTGAACACCCGCTCTAGGCAGTTCTCCGAACCGGCCCTACTGGCTAACGCGTTGGCCATCAGATAGCGAAAATTCTGCTATCACGACCATACTTCTGACATTCCCTGGCAAAGGCGGTTTGTATATAACGTCCCACGCTCCCCGGATCGGATACAAGTGTCTGGGTGTGGGCGAACCGAACTTCCACGGTCACGCTAACTAGTCGCCATCTGCCAAACATGCCAAACCACCAAATCGTGTCTCCGACTGGAGACCCTGAAAAGGGTCCTCATGGACAGTATGGGTACGAGACCAACGAAGAACCATTTGTGCATGGACACGGCACCCTTGCTGAGGCGACTGGAACTGGAGGCGCGACCCACCGTGGGTTGAAGAGTCGCCATATCCAATTTTTGTAAGTTCAAGTCTTCACACAATTCAGATGCGAATCTAACGCGAACTCAGGGCTCTCGGTGGTGCTATTGGAACCGGTCTTTTCGTCGGATCAGGTGCAATCCTTGCACTTGTGGGACCCGCGCCGCTATTCATGGCCTATCTTTCCATGATGATTGTGGTGTGGTGTATTATGAACGACTTGGCTGAGATTGTCACGTATCTCCCGATGAACGGCATCACGATTCCTTACTTCGTCAAGCGTTTTGTAGACCCAAGTCTGGCTTTTGCTGCTGGTACGTCTGTCAAAACTATCGATAACGGCACACAGCTAACATATGACAGGCTGGAACTATTGGTATGCGTATGCGATTCTCGTAGCAGCTGAAGCAACGGCTGGTGCAATTCTTTTGAGCTACTGGGAAACGCCTGTGCACAATGCCGTCTGGATCACCATTTTCCTCGTTGTTGTGCTCTTCCTCAACATCGTAGCAGTCGAAGTTTTTGGTGAAGCCGAGTTCTGGTTCGCGTCCATCAAATTCATCACGATCATGGGTTTGATCATCCTAGGATTCGTGATCATGCTCGGTGGCAGTCCAAACGATCAGGGGCGACTCGGCTTCCGATACTGGAAAAACCCAGGAGCTTTCAAGCCCTATATAGTAGGCGGGAACACTGGAAAGTTTTTGGCATACTGGACGGCCTTCATTCGAGCTGGATTCGCCTTTATCGTTTCTCCTGAGCTGATTGCACTCTCTGCTGGAGAGACGATTGCGCCTCGCCGAAACATTCCTAAAGCCGCGGGACGATTTGTGTACCGTCTGGCTGTTTTCTACGGATTCGGTTCATTCATCATTGGAGTGATTGTCCCATCCGATGACCCTCGACTTCTCAGCCCCAGCTCAAACGCGACCGCATCTCCATTCGTTATCGGAATCCAGAGGGCTGGAATTGCTGGCCTGCAACACGTCATCAACGCCGCCATTCTCACATCCGCCTGGTCTGCTGGAAACGCTTTCCTTTTCTCCGGATCGCGTGTTCTTTACGGCATGGCTCTGAACAAAGAAGCCCCCAAGTTCTTCGCTAAAACGACAAAGAAGGGTGTACCATGGACAGCAGTATTGGCAACATGGGCAGTCGGATTCTTGGCCTACTTGAACGTTTCCAGCTCCGGAGCGCAAGTTTTCACCTGGTTCTCCAATATCTCCACCATTTCCGGCTTCATTGCATGGATCGTCGTCATGATCACGTACTTGCGTTTCCGCAAGGCCATGGAGTTCAACAACATGCTTTCCGAACTGCCATACCGCACAAAGTTCCAGCCATACATGACATACTTCACCCTATTTATTGTCTCGCTCCTCACACTTACGAACGGATTCCAAGTCTTTACATCCGCCCGGTGGGATGTCGCTGATTTCCTAGCTGCGTACATCACGCTTCCTATTTTCCTCGTGTTGTACCTTGGCCACAAGATCTACTTCAAGACGCCATTCTTTATCCACACGCAGCATATTGATGTCATGTCTGGCAAGAGGGAGATGGATGAGCTGTGCAAGAATGATATCTCAGGTGCGCCTGTGCCGAAGAATATGTTGCAGAGGATTTGGTTCTGGATTGCTTAGACGGGGATTAGAAAGTAATTCTGGTGGATATACATAGATTTCAGATTACGAAGACTTCGTTTCTCTTGATACATAAGTTTCCTGTGAATATTCTATTTTCGTTGCTTCCTCTTGTCTTGTGATTACGAGTGTACTTTATGATAACGATAGTAGGCGAGACTTCTCGATTGGGTTGCGGGGCTACCACTCCTTCTCTACGCGATCTACTTTCACAAAATACAACGCGCGCACGTCATGGACTTCACTGCTGTACGCACACTATGGCTGAAGTCGTTGGTTTAGCAGCCTCTGTTGCTCAACTGGTGCATCTCAGCGGCACCCTCCTTGCTGGCGGATACGGCTTTCTTACCAAAAGTCGCCCGTGGGCCTAATGAGATTCGGGGTCTCTTGACTGAAGCTGCAGCAGTGAATAGTCTGCTTAGTCAACTTCAACTTATCGCAGACGCACCATCAGATCCAAGTACCGAACAAGCTCTAAGTAGTCTAGCCCGACTTGGTGTCTTACAAGAATGCAAGACACTTCTTGAGTTCATTGAGCTCGCGCTAGCACGATGCGAGCAGGAAGCCGGGAAAGATTTTCAAAATTTTGGGAAGATGTTGAAGTGGCCGTTCAAAGAGAAGGAGACGAAGGATGCTCTGCAACGGTTACATCAGCTTCGTGGTGTGCTGGCGAATGCCGTGGAGGTAGACTCGGCGTGAGTGACACGGAAAGTCGCGCAAAAGCTCTACACACTTATGACCTAATAGGAACACTTTAAGGCGCATCGAGACTGTTCAAGTTCTATTGGTGGATGGCATGCGTTCCTTGACCACAAAGGTAGAGACTCAGATGAGTCGAGAAGAGTCGCAGAAAGTGCTCTCCTGGTTATGTCCACTTCCCACCACTGGAGCGCATGTCAGTCTCGAAAACGCACTGGCTCGCCGTCTGTCTGGTACTGGAGAGTGGTTTCTTCAATCCAGGATCTTCACC
Source organism: Parastagonospora nodorum SN15 (assembly GCF_000146915.1). Classification (NCBI taxonomy): domain Eukaryota; kingdom Fungi; phylum Ascomycota; class Dothideomycetes; order Pleosporales; family Phaeosphaeriaceae; genus Parastagonospora; species Parastagonospora nodorum. The sequence goes on along the minus strand of NW_001884554.1, from coordinate 1,300,228 downwards.
CATTGGTTGGTATCCAAAAATAGCGCTGAGACAAGTTCGATCTGGATCACCGGTCTCCCCGGCTCAGGCAAGACCCTGCTTTGTGCCTCTGCTATCCAGAGGCTACTGGCTCTCCAGACGGAGAGGACTGAATATATGACTATCTTATACTTCTTCTGCGATCATCGCGATCCCGCCAAAGTCACGCACGACAGCTTCCTTATGACCCTGACGAAACAGATACTCGACCACTCACCCGACTTCATGGAGCAAGCCAAGAAAATCTACGACGAAAAGGCTAGTAACGGCGAGCGCATGTTCAATCGAACCGACTACATCTCCCTGATACAATCTTTCATGAGCCTCTGCAAACATGTCTTCATTTTCTGCGACGCGCTGGACGAGTCATCTGAGGGCGATGAGATTGCAAACAGTCTTGGGAATCTTTTTGAATATGGCCAGAAATGTGATGTTTCTACCAGGGTACTCATGACGAGTCGCTTTGATGTGCAACTGGAACGTCGACATGCTACCCTAACGACCAATCGAGTGGCGCTGGCAGAGAACATGAAGCCAGACATCGACCAGTATGTCACTACTGAAGTGGGAAGTCGTGTTGAGAAGGGCACTTTGAAGATGAGAGATAAGAATTTGCAGTCCTCGATACAGGAGCAGGTTGCGTCGCGCGCTGGCACGTAAGAAGCCCCTCTTCCATTTCTACCTCTATCCGACAGTTTGAGAAGACCCAGCAGACTCCCGCGTCTGTCATCACGGGAATTTCGGATCGTTCCAATGTGCTCGGCTGACCGAATACAGAATCCTTCATGCTCGCATGCAGCTGGACTACTTCAGTACTGCCAGAAACGACAAAGACCTCAAAGCCATGATCACTAATCTGCCCAATGGACTTGAGCATACATATGAGACAATTCTTAGTCATATGGCATCTACGTATCCCGACTGCGTAGAAAACATGAAGATTCTCTTGCAGTGTCTAGTCGTCGCTTCTCCAACGCTCACTGCATCAGATCTTGCCGAGATTCTAGCCATGGGACCTGAGCAAGCATTTCTGGATTTCGACTTGGTGTCGACGGATCCTTACGATGAGCTAGAGGTCATTGCACCTTTAGTGGTCCTAACAAAAATAAGGAAGACGCATGGCATTGTTAAGCTTGCACATTACTCACTCGACGAATACTTGTCGTCTCCTCGCATACTGCAAAGTCAAGCAAGACAATTCCATGTCAACCCCGAAGAGGCCAATGCATGGCTGGCTTCAATATGTCTCCAGTACCTTACATTTGACATCTTCAATCTGTCCAGACATCAAATGTCTAAATCTGACTTTCCTTCTCTCGAACAATATAGCTTCCGCCGCTATGCAGCACTCAACTGGTTCAGACACTACCAGCAGGCAAAGCGCACCGCAGGTTTCAGCGAACAATGCAAACCCTACCTAGGCCGACTCTTCAGCGACGAGGACGGCTCACCATGTTTTAAGCACTGGCGATGGATTTACCAACAAGAATACCCATACGACGAATCACCTCGCTACTCCCCAGTCTGCTTCGCCATAAGCCAAGGCCTCGACGACATCGTCGAAGACCTGTTACCGCGCCTCTCAGATATCAACATACCACAAACCGACGGCTACACTTGCCTCAACATCGCCGCGAAATGGAATCGCCCAACTACCATCCGCAAACTCCTCGCCCTCGGGGCTGACATCAACGAACCTGGCAGCAGGCAATCCACACCCCTCCATCTGGCGGCTGAGTTCGCTAGTCGAGACGCATGCGACGTGCTCTTGGATGCTGGTGCGGATTCACACGCGCGCTCATTGTCCGGATCGACAGCGTTCTACCGCGCATGTCGTGGCGGAGACGTCCATATCGTCCAGCGCTTGAAAGACTGCGGCAGCGATATAAACGCCCAAACAAGCGACTCCTGGACGCCGATCATGGAAGCCGTAGAGAATGGGCATGAAGCGGTTGTCGACTTGCTACTCGGCTGGGGCGCGGATTTGAGTGTTAAAACTCGTCAGAAGTGGACGGTTTTGCTGCTTGCGGAGGACGGATTCAATCTTGCGCCGAATCGACGGATTATTGAGAAATTGAAGAGGGCTGTGGGTAGAGAGGCATATCGGGACTCTGTAAATGAGGTGGTGCTAGAAGAGAAGGCGATGGGCGAGGAAGACGCGGTTGGGATTGAGGTTGAGAAGACAACATATGAGGGGGTTGAGCTTACTAGACAACGTAATACTCTTGCGAGTATCCCTAGCTGGGTTCCAGGCGTAATAAGACCGCCAAATGTATAGAACAGATGGATACACTAGAGCCTTGATAACCTGCCTGGGAAGACCAGCCGAGGGTATGGATCATACATAGCGAGATTACAGAGCTGTCTGATATGGACGTGAATGGGTATATTGTGCTTAGCAGCCCGCGCTACCAGAAATACAAATAATTCGTCTTCTCACACAAAACGCCAAGTCATTCTGCCAAGTCATTCTTACAAGTGCACCATATTTCAATCCTCCGATCCATCCTCAGGTAAGCTCTCCAGCAGCTCTTCGACGATACTGATCAGCTCGTCCACATCCGGTCGTTCACTCGGCTCTAGCTTCAAGCACTTCCTCACGACCTCCTTGACAGGCTCACTGATCACTTCTTCAGTCTGCTTCGCCTTGCCCCTCTGCGGCCCTTCGTCCGGAAATCTCCAATCACCACCAAGCACGCAAATGCTCAAGCTTCCGCCCGTCTCGTCTGACCTGAACTCGAAGGGGCTCTTGCCAACAAGACACGCGTATAGTGTGCAACCCAACGACCAAATGTCGACTTTTGTGTCGATGACACTGCCAGTCTTGACGTCGAAGAGTTCGGGAGCGCGGTAGGGCATCGTGCTGTGTTCGGCGGCGGTGTCTTGGATTTGAAGGGCGAGTGAGCGGGAAGTCACGGGTGTTGGAGAGGGAGCAAGGGAGCCGAGATCCATGAGGATGGGGGATTTGCCGTCGTCGTCGATCATGATGTTGCCTTCATACATTATTAGCGCAATATTCGCTCAATCGCAACTTTCGAGGGAACTTACCGGGCTTGATATCCCTATGCGCATACGCCCTCTCTCCACCCTCCGCAATTCCTTCCTGCGCCATCGTGACATTTGAATCTTCCAACAGTCCCTCAGCCTCCTGGTCGTCGTCATCGTCATGTTCGCGATGTTTTCGGCTCGGGCGCATTTCCATGGTCTCAGCGGCCTGCGCATCCGCTCGCGCTGCCTCTCTCCGTACCTTCTTCGCTTTGCCCTCACTTCTCGCGCCACCCGGTCCGCCTTTGATCTTGTATTGATGCATTGCCTTGAGCGCTTTACACACACCAAGGAAGAGCACCATGAGCCGGCGCTCAGGGAACTTTGTGTGATTGACGAGATTCGCATTGATCATGTCCTGGAGGTTACCGCGGCGGTAGTAAGGCAGAAGAATGTATACTGTTTTCGCTGACGCATCGCCCTTGTCGGTCTCGACGGAGTAGTCTATGCTGTGTATGATGTTTGGGTGTGGCGAGAAGAGGGTGTAGGCTTCGACTTCCTTGAGCGCCAGGCTCACGGATTCTTGGCCAAAGGGACATCGGATCTTCTTCAGGGCGAGGAGTTGTTGATTCGAATTGTCCTGAACGAGGTAGACGTAGGAAAATCCGCCCTGTTATGGTCAGTATACGCGTTGCGCCGTGAGACGGAGTGTGTCGTACTTCACCCAGTAATCGCAAGATCTTGAAGCTCCGAGAATTGATTTTAAGTTGCGGTGAGCTTGGGAAGCAGACCATGCAGTTTGTGAAGGAGTAGACAACATCTAGGAAATAAGTCCCTAGCGACCCCATGGTTGCGACTGTCGGATTGTGTAGAGAGAGCTGTGGATAGCTCGTGGCTTTGGAACGAGCAATTGAACGTTGGACGCGCGTACGGCTTAGGCGACCTGTTCGCGTGACGGCGTCGGAGGATAAAGAATGTTGAATGTCGAGATTCACGGATTTGCGCAAGGTGTGGAAGTTGATGTGTCCTTTGCTAAGACAGACGCGCAGCTTCGTGTTCCCGGAGCTGACGTTGCTACGTCCGAGCTATGCGCGCCAAGTTGGGGCTGTGAACCGCGCATCCCGCAAGCGAGCCCCTCAAGACACAAACCCACTTCCCGGGGCTAACGGAATCTCAAGTGTGCTTGTGAGTGTCGTTGTCCTACTGAATTGCTTCCTAGTAAAAACGATTTGGAATATACTTTATTTTATTTGCATTCCTTCCATCTTCAGTCTAGCTTGAAGTTGAGGGCGTGTGGCTCAGTGGTAGAGCGTCCGCTTTGCATGGTACCATGGTTTGCGGAAGGTCCAGGTTTCGATCACCTGCCCGTCCACTTTTTTTTCGCTGTTTTTGCCCTCTTTTATGCATTTCTTTTTGCTCATCAGGTTGGCCTGTGGCTACGTCGAACGATGAAAGAGGAAGGATCGTGATGAGCTAGGGTATTTGACTTGCCCTTCCCCTCAACACTCAAAACCTCAACCACCTGCGCTTCACTATCGACATTAGAATTATCTCACATGCATGACGAGTGTAGGGCATAATTTCTGTCGCTGCAACTGCTACGGCGTGCGGTATATAAAGCCAGTATTGGATGCTCATCAAACATCTTTCGCTGGATGCTGACGAGTTTCAAGAAAATACCTGCGACTGCTGACTTCGGTGTTACGCCGTTGTCGTTGTCCTGGGGGCGCAATTGTAGCTTCGGAATTCGATGAAGTTGCGTTGCAACAATGCTCTTTCTGGATATGAATAACAGCATTTCTGTAAACAAGGGCCCACTCAGCTAGTTCAATGCTTGGGGACCGGGACTTCTCTGCTGCTGTAGTGAGTGCATCAGTATCTACATTATCATCGAGTGTTGTTGTTATCCTTGGTTTGCTCCTCAAGGAATGTGTGAATCGTAGCAGTGAGAGTGTTCATTTTCTCATTTACTTGCATATACTCTCCTCTCTCGCGAAGCATACTTTGTTCGGAAGTTTTTCAATAGCATAATATCCGAACACAAGTGAGCTGATGTTCTAAAATCAGATAAGTATACAACTTACCAGAAGCCACAGTCATAGAACCTGGACGAGCTGCAGTAATTCAGGCGAGTATTCAAAGTACGTAGTATAGAGTCATATAAGTTTGGTATCCAGACCCTGAATAAAGCTATCAACCATGGCACTCAAAAACGCGCAGTTTAGCGCACACTACCGGCGAAATTAATTCTCTGAAGCATCTCTTTCAACCAAAACTCATTCTAGGAACTACACAACTCAAATGAACACGATGATCATGGCCCCAAGTCTTCTCAGTCTCCTCGGCAGCTCCGCGATACGATCTACTCCCATGTCTTTCACTCAAACTGATTCGAAACGTAATTGCTAGCCGGACCGGAAAGCCATATTTACTACTTCTGGCCCTGGACCTCACAGTTCTCGTCATATTGCCACAGCAACAACTATCCCCTCCGCTACGTCTGCAAGCAAATACTAGCCGAAACCCATGGTCGTAGACACTATTGTATGAAATAAGCCCTCCCATATATTAAGGATACATGGCTGATTACTACTATAGGCCCCGCGGATATCACCACTTAACCGTCATCGCCGCAGCGAATCCCTTTCCAACTTCTACATCTCATCTGGAGTGTTGACCCACAAGGAGTACAAGAACTCAGGCCACGACCTCTGACTAACCGCACCGCGCTGCTCCGGACTCAGCCCTGCCCAGACAACTTCTTGCAAATCCTTCCGCAGGCGCTCCATCCAGTCCGCGAAAATCGCCGGGTGCCGGACTTCGAAGCTACTGTCCTTCCACATGCGGTGTCGAGTCTCTGCATGAATTTGGCGGCAAGAGTGCGTGAAGCCAACAATGCTGTTGAAGTTTTTGAAGCTCTTTTCCTTGGAAGACCATTTGTACCCGCTGCGACATGCGAATTCGCCGCTGCCGAAGTACACGGGGTCGATCTCGAGGTCGTCGAAGATCTTGGAGTAGATTATGTTACGGATTTCTCCGGGGAGTCGTAACAGCGGGGACAGCTCGATGCTTGATAGTCTGGTTACAAATTAGTATATAAAATACTTCTTCACTGAGAATGGATCTTACGATGTTGTGAGCTTCTTGGGGATTGTTCTGCTGACTCGACCAGTCTTGCTCTTCTCGATGCGTCTACCACGAAATGCCAGCGTCGTAAAAGTCTGCTTCTCGACTGGTTTTGTGGGTGCCATTTGGACAAAGTAAGTCTTGATAGTGAGCTAGTTGGAATGTTGTGTGGTCGTGTTGGTCTGGCTGAGCGCGCCGGATCGGGTAGAGGTACTCGAGAATGTTACACTGTTGTGACAGAAGTTGAGGTAGAAAGTAGCTCTCTAGATGCCAGATGACTGTGATATATTTAGTGGCTACCTGGGCTCGTTTCCTAGTACTGAGAGAAAGTGATTGTTCGTGACGTAGCAAGTCGAGCATACATGCTCTTTTACGTGTAAGGTTACCGTAATAGGTACAGCCTAAGTTGCAATTGCTAGGCAACCACAAGATATAAAATGAAAGAGTTGGTGACCTTGACTCTTATTACGCAACCATCCTACTTCCTCCCCTATTCCTTGCACAACGAGTACCTCAACTCGATAATTACAACGCTTACGGCAGTATCGAACAACGATGCCACGTATGTTCATGGAAAGCCCAACAAGACTAAATGTATCTTGCTAATGTTTGGAAAAGTACACTGAGAACTTCGGAAATGTCGCCTCTTCTCCGCCTCCCTGCAGAGCTGAGAAACGAGATCTATGTCTACGTCTTTACTGACGAGTACATGTTTGCCTCCGTCACCTACAGCAGCATGGCTACAGACCCCGCCTACGGCCCCGCCCCCCATACATGCATCAACAACCCCCACCGCGTGGCGCTATCATCTACCTGTCGCGCTTTGCACGCCGAGACCCAAAACCTGCCCTTCATGTTCAACAGATTTAGCTTCAAAAGCGTGCTATCATTCCAGACCGTCGCCCTACGTCTCTCACCCACTCAGCGCGCTCTGATCACGCATGTCTCAATCACGGATGAGATGTCAAGCAGTATATTCTACAACCTTGTGGAAATGCGAGGTCGTGGGTACAGCAACTTAGTGGACCTACTTCCCAACGCACACACTGTGGCAGTTAGGGCATCCAAGGACAGGAGTGCTGCATTAAAGGTACTTGATTGGGAAATGAGGCTGATGGATCGTCACACATCGGAGGATTTTCTACGCTTCTGGGTGTATGAGCGCATCTGTGAGTGGCCGGGTGGTGCCTAATTTATCTTTGATAAGAGTGTAGGACTATAGACTGGATAGCAACGCTGCCACAGCATGCAAGGCGGATTTGAGGGCCTAGTTCGAGGGAGACGGCATAGTGAAGGTCATGTGGAACGAGACTTGACATTAGTCACATTGAGGAACAGGTGATTGCACAGTCAGATACGAACAAAGGCATGAAAAATGGATATAGATCAGTCAGGAGAATCGAAGCGAAGAAGAAGAACGACTCCAGAAAGCGCCTCTCTGCATCAAAAGAAGGCAAAAAGAAAATCGTACATGCTGTCTCCTTTACACACCCAATGCAACCGTCCCCAATGTACCTGATCCAAACTTATCGTTACTTGTGATTAATATCATCCATGTGCGCCAGCTCTCATTCCAAATGATACTTTCCTACCGACACGTTTGTAAAAAGAAGCTACCTAAGCCTCCTCCATGTCAACGTCGTCATCCTCCTGGGTCTTGGCGGTTTCGAGATCCTGTTTGAAAGCCGCCTTCTTCGCGTCGACGTCCTCGCGGCTCAGGTCCTTCATCCATGAGTTGTTGCGGACGAGCTTTTCTTGTACGCGGTCGCGTCGGGAGTCGTTAAGGGCCTTGAACTCCTCGACGGGCTTGGTCACGCTGGCGGTAAGGCCGGCACGCACACTGTCAGGCTGGAGGAAGTACTGAACGCCGCCAGTGCCAAAAGGCTCGCTGTTGATGAAGGACATGGTGTAGCCAGCAGGACTGATAGAAATCGTAATCTTGTCACTGTGCTTGACGTGATCGATACGATCGTCTTCGGAGAAATCTTCGGTCTTGGCAAGGCGCTTCTTGAGGTAAGGGTATCGCACGCGGCTGCCGTCAACCTCCTCGGTTGGTTCGACAGCCATGAATGATGCGATGTACGCTCGCCAGCGCTTGATACGGTCAAGCGTACTGAATTCGAAGGTGGGATCGTCCTTCTTGAACAGACGTACGGTGGCTTCTGCCTTCGCCGGATCCTGGGAATAAATTAGCATGGCATATGCAGAAGGGAAAGGCTTTATACATACATAAGTGATGCGGTAGGTATCGGCATCTTTCGCGTACTTCTCGACAGCTTTTCTGTAGCTGATCTCGTTCTTGTGTGTCGTGGTATCGTTGACACGGTCCTTCCTAAACAGGTTGTAGATGTCCAGGCTCTTGTCCTTGCTGTCATGGCTGACCACAGTAAGAGCAAAGCGCACAAGAGAGATGATCAACCTGTCAAACGAGTATAATTGCCAGCCAACCTGGAGGTAGTATCGGCGCAGGACTTCTTCGATGAAGTTCATGTCTACCTCGTTCACGATCTGATCGTGCAACATGTCAAGCACCTGCTGGTAGTAGTTGGCGGACGCAGAAGTGTCCTTGAAGAAATCCTCTGGCTGCTTGTCAAGCATCTTCAGTTTCTGTGCAGCTTTTGGTTCTTTCGCGCGGTTGATGATGCGACGCACATCGTCTTCGCTCTCCTTGAGTTTCAATAGCCTCTCGTATAGGTAGACGAACATCCTGAAGAAGCAGTAAATGGATCCGTTGGCGTACATATTGTACTCAACACGGCGGTAAGGCTCTTCATGCTCAAACTCTTTGTCGCCAAATGCAGTTGGCATAGCTGAGTACTCGACCCAGTTGCTTGTTGGCCGCTCACCACGAGGGTTCGAGTTGGAGCTGTCGCCGGCCGCTTCGTCTTCTATTCCAGAAGCCATCTCGGGTGTGCTGTCTCTACTGGCTGATGCGACGCTTTCTTCTTTGTCTTTACGAGACTTGCTGCGGGGATCAAGTACGTCGCGACGAAGGTCACCCTTCTTGATCTTCCCACGTTGTGACGCGTCATCGTCAGGACTAGGTGTGTCGTCACCGGAGTCGTTGGGCGTATTCTGTCCAGACATGTGCACTCTCTGCTCGAACTTCTGTACGTCGATGCCAAAGAAGAGGGGAACAAACTCTTTTACGAAAGGAATGGTCTTCGAAAAGTCTGAGCCAGTGTTGCTATCCGCAAAGGAGACCATCAGACGAGCCACGTCTATCAGAACATCCTCATCCTTGAAGGAGAATAAGAACTGATAGTCTGGTTGTGAGACCTCCTGTATGGTTTGCATACGCTTCTGCTCCTCATAGCGGACCTGGATCTCATTTTGGAGGGACTTCGGCTGGAATTGGCGCTTGTCGGTCGTCTTGACAGTGATGCTTTGGTGATCAAGAGACTTCCAGAACATCTTCTGGGTCTGATCCCGCCAGACCTTTTCCCACTCACGCTGTGCAGCTTTCCAGTCTTCAAGTTTGCACTTCAAGCGATGTAGTAGCACAGGTACCACGTTCCATGGGATGTTGAACATCTCTTTGATGACGTCTCTGCCCTTCTCGCGGCCGTAAATCTTCATGATGACGCGCTTGTAGATGGTCTCGCTTTGACCACCAAGACCAGGTGGTAGAGTGAAATGCTGCCTATCCTCAGGCTTCATAGTGAGGAGCTGGCTGGCAATGGGCTCGAGCTGTTGAATGGTCTTTGCGCAGGCCTCAATGTTAAAGTCGTAATCGTGGCGTTCCTCTTCAATCCGATGCAGAGCTTCTTCGAATGTGTTCTTGCGATGAGCGACGAACCCAGAGTCTTCCGAGGCCCAAGTGGGATGCGAAGCCCACTCGTCGTTCAATACAGACTTGCAAAGTTCGTCGCGTCCGCTGCAGAGCCGCTCGCGCTCGCGCTTAGGCAGTAGTCGGTAGCTCGGACCAAGGCTGCGACAGTTCGATAACGAGACCCTGGAGTTAACTGTCTTGGGGCGCGACTTCTGCTGCTCCTCATCATCGCCCATGAACTTCTTGAACCAAGCAAACAGTTCCTGGTTGCCACCGATGAACGATTGGGCGCGGTAAATCAAGAGTTGTTTGTCGATCAAGTCTTGCGAAAATAGATTGCAAAGCTTTAAGAACTCGTTCATAGTGTTCTTGTTTCCAATGAACTTCTTGACGCGGTCGAAGAACGCGAGCTCGTCTTGGCTCGGAGAGGTCGTCGTTGTCGGGGGCATTGGCTCCGGGAGTGCAGGCGTCAAAGTCGGGGAAACGGGCGGACCATCAGGAATCGCCTGCTTCGCAGCGTGACCAGTCTTTGCTCGCTTGTTGACACTGCTCTGTCCGTAAGAGCCACGCACATTTGATGTTGGTGCCTCTTGGGGCATCGGCGCAGGCATTGGAGCAGCGACTGGTCCCTGACGCTCACGTTTCCGCTTGTTGTCGCGGTTCGCAGTCGGCGTGGGCGCAAAGTTGCCCATGGGAGGCAGGCGAGAAGTGTCGGCGCGCGGAGTTTGCTGATTGTTAGGTGCCTGGCCATAACCGTTCTCATTACGAACGTTGGTTAGCATGACTGCGTCCTCGGCGTGCCTTGCAGCCTGTTGCTGCTGGGCCCTGTGATGAGCAGCAGATTCAGGTAGAAACTGCTTGAAGTCCTCGAGAAGATCTGGCGCCCCGCCAAACAGCGTCGTGACCTGGGCGTAAACGTCCTGGATGGGCTTTGACTCGCGTTGGTACGTTTGTAGTATCTCCAAGAACTGTTTGTAGATGTCGGGTTGTGAGGCGAAGCGATTCTATCCAACAATTAGCAAACGTCTAGGTGAGAGAACCGAGGGGCGTTATACCTTGATCTTGTTCACGTAGCTTATAGCATGATTGAATTCGACGGGACCTCGCTTCTCTGCGCCTACACCGCCGAGTTGGGCTCCGGGAGCGACGCCGTTCAACACCTGGCCAAGGGCAGGAGTGGCATTCTCCATGCTCGGAGACAGTATGGATCGTCCCGTGGCAGCTGAAACGGCATTCTGGAGTTGGGAAACACCTCGTTGCTCTTGTTGGTGCGCGATGGTGGCAGCATTACCTACTTGGTCAGGATGCGGACGTGTATTGACCTCTGGTGACAGCGGCGCTGGACCTGGAGGACCTCCTTGCGGACCATATAGCGCTTGTCCGAGGCTGCGGTTGTTGGGGGTAAACATACTCTCTTGTCCTTCAGGACCTTGCGGTCTTGGCTGCTGAGGCCAGGGTCGGCCTTGCGGGGTCTCATAGTACGTGCCCTCGTGCGGAGGCGCAGTATTGCCATTTACAGCGCTGCTTCGTGGTGGGGAAAGCGGTCGCGGCGCAGGCATTGAAGACATCATGGTCCCCATTGGGGTCGTAACTCTTATGGCATTTGGATCACCGTTTGTGCCGCACTCGATCTTATAGCCCGGTGGTAGGAATGTGTTGAAGCCTTGAATGAGGTTCGGGTTGCCCGCGAACAGTGTCGATACGCGCTCGATCACGCCGGGCGTATCGATGGCGCCGCTCTTGAAATCTTTCATGATGTCCAGGAATCGATTGTACACATCTGGGTGGTCGGCAAACTGGACTTTGACCTGGTCAAGATAGCTCAATGCGTCGTTGAGGATCGGCTGCTGGCCCTGACCCATTCCCATGGTTACTGCCGGAGCATTGAACGGCATCAACATCTGAGGCTGGGCCGGTGGTGGCGGCGCAGCATGCTGCATTCGCGGCGTGTTCTGTTCGTGCTGAGCGGGCGCGTTTGCGTACATAGGTCCAGCGGCGGGCGCATTCCCCATGGGCGCGCCTAGAGGATTTGGCCCAGCCAACGGCCCTGCTTGCCCAAGCAGCCCGTTCGGCCCATGTATCGTGCGTGTCGATGGAGCCACGGCGACTGGCTGGTGGATCTGAATAGGCCCGGAATGGTTCTGGTGAGCAGCCTGTTCGCGCTGTTGCCGCTCGTGATGTTCCCTGTCGCGCTGTTCTGCTTCGCGCTTGATGTGCTCTTCTTGCTGCTGCTGCTGCTGCTGCTGCTGCTGCTGCTGGGCGTGCTGTTGTACCAGGTGCGACTCCATGATATCACGTTCCCGTTGCTCGCGCTCACGCAATTCTCGCTCCCTGTCGGCGTTTGCCTGCTCTGATGACGCCATGTGTGGTTGTTGCTGTTGGAGAGTTTGTGAGATGCCGGGCAGCGGATATGATGGGCCTTGAGGACCCTGGTGAGTTTGCGCGCCAGGGCCGGCTTCGGACGTCGCTGGCCTTTGAGCAGACTGATGGGGTGATGAATGTGGAGGCTGTGCGGTCAAGCCAGGGAGCGTGGGGAGGCTCTGGTTATGAGCGGTCGCGGCGTTGGACGAGTAGAACGGAGCTCCTAGTGATGGCATTAGCAGTGTGACCACGCGTTCCGTTCGCTCGTGCTACGTACCTGACGGTGGCGGTAGCGCCGATCCTGGGCCTTGCGCTGGTGACGCATGTGGGAGTGGTTGTTGGTTTGAATTGTCCCTGGGCCTATTAAAACTCTCGTCTTTAGCTTTCGAATACTCAAGTGGTGATGCACCGAGAGGCGCAAAAGCTTCTTCACGTGTCTTTGCGACCGGGATGCTAGGTAGGACGAGATGGAAACGTACCCAAATATGCCAGGTAGTCGCGGACCCTGCGCTTGGCTTTGGTCTGTTTGCTGCTGGTTTTGTCCCGACACTCCCGCCTGTGACGGCGGCCAGCCGTCGCGATGCCCTGGATTCATCTCGGCTTTACACGTGCTTGTCGGCTTTAAGATGGCCTGCGAAACGGGCAAAAAGTCGCGGTCGCGGTCAAAAGCGTATTCTGAGGTCCGCTGAAGCTCGTGCAAAGCTTGAAATGTCGTCCCAAAGTTTGCGCGCGGTCGTGGTGTGGCCAAACTGAAGCTCGGTCGGCAGTGATCAGGAGCAGATCACGAGCTTGAGGCGCTGGCTTCTGCGCGACTGGAACGCCAAAAGAGAGTAGAAAGCCGCGACTGGACTATAGTTCCATTTCACGCGACTCTGGTGAAGCTATGCACAGAAGTTGTCGTCGTCGGTGTGGTGATGGGTTCCGGTGGCAGCTCAGATTCCATCTCGTCTCAGGGTTCGCCGGAGGTTCAGTTGTTCCTGCCGAAAGTGGGTCCTTGCTGACTGCGCGTCATAACCGGCGTTCGTTCGCAGGGCTGCCGACACTAACAAGCATTGAATTGACTTTCCGGGCTTCATCACTTGCAGAAAAGGTCGGGCATATCAGCGTCCCAAACTATTTTCGTATATATCCAAGGAGCACTAGTGTTACTCGCTGGGTCATTTTACAGTCAAATTTATCATTCAAATCAACGTAGTATACTATGCATCACGGCACGAGCGATCGTTCATTCACAACCCAGATATGCAGTCCAAAAGACATCAGATGTATGGACATACTACGGTTTTCACATTACCGAAAGGTGCACTCTTATCTGTGCTATGTTAGATATGTTCGTCGCAAGGAGATCCCCTCAAACTCCACCAAAATGTCGCCCCCCGATAAGCCCCGCACATTCCAGCTCAAAAGATCCACTGGAACGATTCCTTCACCTCGAAGCTAACTTTGCTCCTGCAAATTTTGTTAGTTTACTGTTGGTATGAGTTTCTGCAGTGCAGTGGTTACCTGATATCCGCACTACTGGCCCCAACCAAGACCTCAAATGTACCCTCTTCCGCGATCCATGCGCCAGTCTGGCCAAGGCTCGTATCAAAGTAGCCCACTGAATGCTTATTGAGCTTCAAGTTCACGTTTTTGGTCTCACCAGGCTGCAAGAACACCTTTCCGAAAGCCTGAAGTTCCTTCTCTGGGCGCGGTAGTGTCGATTTGATGTCCTTGACGTACGCTTGGACGATCTCGTGTGCAGCAACTCGGCCGGTATTCGTCACTGGTACGGTAACGACGATTTCCCCGGCCTCTGTCAGAACTGTGGCGCTGACAGTTGGTGTTCCGTACTCGAAAGTTGTGTATGTGAGGCCGTGGCCGAAGGGGAAGAGAGGAGCAATCTTTGAGCGCTCGTAATGCCTGTAACCGACGTAGATGCCTTCTCCATATACGGTCTTTAGGTTCTCGCCTGGCCAGTTGTGGTAGGCTGGGTTGTCTTCTATGCGTACAGGGAATGTGGTTGGCAGCTTTCCGCTGGGACTCGCGTTGCCGAAAAGTACGTCTGCAAGTGCATTGCCTGCTTCTTGACCTTGGTACCAAGCTTGCAGAATTGCTGGAGCCTTGTGTACCCATGGCATCGATATGGGTGTTCCGGACTGGTTGACGACAACGGTGCGTGGGTTTGCCGCCAAAACAGCTTCGATCAGACGATCCTGCGAGCCATTCTTGGGCAGATCCATAGTCTGCCTGTCGTAACCTTCTGACTCCCATTCTGCATCAAGACCGACGACCAAGATTGCAACGTCGGCTTCTTTGGCTGCATCGACGGCTTCCTGGATGCGATCAATTTTGTCCTCTTCTTGGTATCCAATTCTGCAGCCACCGTAGTCGTAGCGTCGTCCAAGGGTTGAGACCTTTGATGCAGGTCGCACTTCGCTTGTGCTCTCAATCAGAATCTCGACGGGCTTGCCTTCCTCGAGCTCGACCGACTTCAAGACATCTTCAGATGCAGAAAACATGGCCTCGCCTTCTTCGACCCAATCCCAGTTGTCGATGAAAAGCTCGCCGTCGATGAACATCCGACCAGGACCTACAGAAGCAAAGCTGAAGCTGTGCTTGCCTGTCGATTGTGGTGTAAGTGTGGTCTTGACCTTGAAGGAGAAATCGGGGAGTAGCTCCATTGGCGCAGAATCCCATAACCACAAGTCGGTGCTGACTTTGTGCTGAACAACCTCTGGCTCGCCCTTGAATCTGTCGCCGCGGTAGTACTCTAATCGTACGCCGGTCTCTCCATTCTCGGTCTTGCAGTAGGGTGAGGCGAGGGGTAGCCATTTTGCACTGTCGCAGCCTTGCGCGAATGTGACTTCGCCCTTGAAGCGATTTTGGACACCATCCCAGGGTGTGGTCTTGTAGTATGGGTTGAGACCTGCGCTCCCTCCACCGCTTGCTATGGATCGTTTAACATTTGGACCAATCATTGCGACCTTCTTCGCGTTCTTGATGGGTAGTACGTTTCCCTCGTTCTTCAATAGAGTAAGCCCCTCAATTCCAGCTTGAAGAATTAATGCCCTTGTCTCAGGATTATCGATGGACTTCTCAGGTTCTTCCGGAGTCATGTTGTTGAATCCCTTAGTCCGTTCAACGAGGTATAGTACTCTTGCCGCTGCCTCCTCGACGTCCTCCACATCAAGTTCTCCATTATCTAAGCATTCCTTCACCTGTTCGAACTTACGCCATTTCGACGGTCCAGGCATTTCAATGTCGACACCAGATTTAATTGATGGTGCTGTGGCATATGTGCCGGTCCAGTCGGAAATGATGGTACCTTCCCAGCCCCATTCGCCTCGAAGGATTTCTTTGATGCTGTGCACGTACTCATCAGCATGTTGGCCATTGACCATATTGTATGCGCTCATTAATGCCCATGGCGACGCTTCCCTGACGGCGATCTCGAAAGGTTTGAGATAGATCTCCCTCAGTGGTCGCTCAGCGATGATAGCATCATATGCCTGTCTTTCCGTTTCTTGCTCATTTCCCACAAAATGCTTGATGGTCGCGGCGATGCCCTTGCTCTGGAGTCCGCGAACATAAGAGGCAGCCAGCTTGCCTGTGAGAAAAGGATCCTCGGAATAAGACTCAAAATTTCGCCCACCAAGCGGAGAGCGATGCATGCAAATGGTCGGTGCAAGGAGCACATCAGCTCCACGCGCCTTGCACTCATCACCCAGGTGGCGGCCAATCTCCTCCATCATATCCACATTCCACGAAGAAGCCATGGAGATACCGCAAGGAAACAGTGCGGCCTTTTTTTATATCAGCTTTGGCCGTATTCCGTTATCGAATGGACTACTTACGGGTGTGCCATTGGTAAAAAACTCTCCTCGAGCTCCATTGGGTCCGTCAGATGTCTTGATGGAAGGGATGCCTTTCTCTGGGATAGCCTTAGATCGCCAGAAATCTGCACCAGCCAGCAGTGAAACCTGTCTTCATTAGCTAATTGTGAAATTCCTTTTCGCGATAAATGTATAAGATGATATGTAGTGCAGAGTTGCCGAGCTTGAATGCTGAACAAGGACCTTTCCCGGGCTTCATAGCGAGCTCGACTATCCAACCTCGAAATTGGATAGCGTGCATCGGTAGGCACTCATGAAGCGATTTCTTGGGTTGGGGCGCTTCTTATGTCACGGTGTGCAGTTATGCTGGAATTCTCCGAAAACATTCACGCCCAGATATCTCGATTTCAGGCAGACAAAGGATGAAAAGCATACCTGTTCCTCCAAGGTCAACTTGGCAGCCAATTCTCTCGCCTTATCCATCGGTCGCTCTAACGAGAAGACTTTCTTGCCAGTCATGGCTTCTTCGGATGGTGAGTTTTGCTCAGGTGTGGTGGCAGGTGTGTCAATCGTCACGGGTTGCACCTGGATCGTGGCCTGCTTTAATTCGATCTGCCGCAGGTCCCCTTGCGTGGGATTAGCGATTCCCAGGTTCATAGTGGCCATGGTAAATCTAATCGAATAAAAAGTGTCCTCGAGACTCCGGAGATACTGCACGAATAGCCGCAACCTGTCGCCACTGCAGCCGGTGCGGTAGAATGTAGCTCTGAAACGTGGGACAGAGGAAGGAAGTGACGGAAAACGAAAGACGAGGCAGCGACGTTTCAAGATTTCTACAAGCAACGGAAGTAGATTGTCATCTTTTAGTAGTCACGCATCACATTTAGAACCATCAAATCGACGCTTAGACCATGGGGCAGCGTGGGCCACGCTCGAATATGCGCATGTATTGAGATCAAGCCTTGTACCTAGCGACGGCTCGCAGGAACGTCTTGGAAGCGCGGCATACTTTCCATTGGCCGGCGGAACGGCAATGGAGAGCGGAATAGACGCAGGCCTGCCTTGATCTGTTGTTCAAAGAGGCTCTCTAGGTGAGCCAATCTAGATTAGGTCTCGTGAGGCTTGCCTGTGGCGAAGTGTCAGGGTTCAATGCAAGCGTCACTGTTTCGATGCCTGCATTTCCCAGCTTCTTTTTGACCAGAGAGGGCATAAACCCACATTTGCCGCGTTGGACCAGCACGAAAGCACCGGTGACATGCCCTCTGGGTCAGGGCATGCATGTTTCGGGCGAAGGTAGTCTCCGCTCTGCTAAGCAGCAATGCTTCTGATTGGATGCCTCAAGATACAAATAGACGGTGATAGCGGTCCTAGACTGCGAGGCGGGGTTAGCAGTTGGTGGAAAATGTCTTGAAAGGTTGTGGTTCGACGGCCCTGGCGGCGTTGGAGTCCGGGCTTCCATGGTTCACGGGCCGCTCTTTCCGCTTAAACTGCCGCGTACAGGTCACGTTGACGAAGCATCCGCTCTCCGCACCGTCCCGCCAAGCGGCTCTCACGATGTCCCTCTTTCAACAAGGAACCTATGGCGAAACAGATGCTCTCGCGGCAGCATGTGTGACATCGAGTCCAGGCAGCACATGTCTCGATAGCACGTCTACACCCTCCCACAAGGAAGATTATGCATAAGACCAGATCGCAATACTGCCGAGTGATGGCCAGATGAAGTGCAACCAGGATACCTTTCCTTCACCTACATTACACTAATAGGGCTCGACAAGCCGCATCCGCGCCAGTTTCATCGTTTCAGAAGGCATTTTTCCGACCATAAAGACCATGTTTGATCATCATTGGCATCTGAATCCCGTACACCTCTTATATTGGCGGGCGATCTACACTGCCTAGTATTCTTCCGGCGTCGACATGTGACCGGACTCAATATGATGCAATTACAATATGTTATATGCTAGATGAAGCTTATCTGGACTGCGACCCCGCTCCTGTGTAATGATCTCAACATTCGGATACGAATCTCGATTGCTCAAGACCGAATTAATCTCAATCTACAAGTCCAGACTGGTGGACCCTGAACTACCAACAAACAACGGACATTGCTTTAGAGATTGCCTCGCTCGAATAACTTCACGTTGGACTTGCAGGCAACAAGTAGCCCGAACATGCAGAGACTGGGTCTAGAGTTTGTCTTTCCTGTTGCAGCAAACTGTACATCTATGCGAAAGCTACTTCGGGCATCCTACATGATCTTTCAAGCATGCTACATGAGCATCCAAGGTAGGTAAAACGGTCGCGCATGACCACGGAGAAAAGCCCCAGATGCTGCAGCTACTGGAACTACGAATCCCAACGCCTCTATCATCCTAGCACGCATCAGCAATCGTAGCGAGAAAACGTCGGGAACTCGGTCTCTTCACGGTGAAAAAGTGGAAATGGATAGCCCGCACCCAGAAACTTGGGATCTGCCCATACTGACATCAACACTTACCCAATGATGAGGTTGGTACCCGTACGCTTGACCACATTCTTCATTATCATGTACCAATGAATTCCCCAACAATGCCTCCGCACCTGCCCAACGTTGAGTTCGATGCCCGAATATCGAACTCAATGCATCAACACTGGATCCAATGCCTCAACACTGCAGATGACAGCCCAAGACTGCATACAGTACTCCAAAATCCAATGCCCAAACACGAAGCCCAATGCCTCAAAACAGAACACAATACCTCGCCACTAAGAATGATAGTCCGAGACTGCATACAATAGCCCAACACTAAACTCAATACCTTAACACAGAACACAATGGCTCAAGACTGCATACAATTCCCCAAGAACCAGCTGAGCCCGATGCCACGACACCGAACCCAAATGTCCAGCCAAGTGTATCTCGCCTGTAAGCTCTTGCCTCAGCTGCAACATACTTACCACCTGACTCTTCAACGCACATACACACGTCATAGACATGACGACTTGGAGGCCTGTACTCTTACTTGTGTTATTCTGAAAAAAGTCACGTTCACATTGGAACATCGTGCATGAGCTGTTAGTGACGGAGTTTTGCTCCGAATAAAAAAACAAAAAACAAAAACAATCATGTCTATCTTAACAGCACGATATACCGTCAACCTGCTTGAGCAGACGCATGAGAAGCCCTGTACATCTCAATCTGAAATCCACCATTTCCTCCCTCACATACAAGCACACATTCACCAAAACATTTTAACACAAAAGTACTTCTAAAATGATTCTCATGCAAAAAAAAAAAAACTACTACAACCTTCATTCAGCTTCCGCTTCCCTCATCCAATCTCACCCCTCCTATCAACCTACCAGTCCTCCCCCCTCTGCCTACCCTGCATAGCCGCCTGCCTCTGCCTCAACGCCTCTGCCAACCCCCCCCGCAATACTCCCACTACTATCCCTGGGTCCGCCACCATCGACTCCACTCCCGCTATACCCGCTATCCCTCGCCGAATCGGGCGCCGGCTTCCTGCCCGCGGGCCGCTTAGTCGGGGGCGCCGGGGGCTTT
Organism: Parastagonospora nodorum SN15; assembly: GCF_000146915.1. NCBI lineage: Eukaryota > Fungi > Ascomycota > Dothideomycetes > Pleosporales > Phaeosphaeriaceae > Parastagonospora > Parastagonospora nodorum. The sequence continues at coordinate 1,280,610 of NW_001884554.1, read as the reverse complement.
GGTTTGCCGTTTGCCGGGCGCGCGGGGGGAGGGGGAGGAGGTGGTGGAGCGGCAGATTTGACTTCTTCGAGGTAAGCGGAGGGCGCCCAGCCAGAGGCTGATTTGTCCAGGCGCGAGGCGAGCCACCAGCCTGTTTGTGCGTGTTAGTACATGAAAATAGGAGGGGGAGGCGGGTGTGGGTGACGTACCGTTGTTTTCTTTCTGAGTAACTAGGATGATTTCGTCTTTGCGAATACTCAGCTCGCCGGCAGATTGTCCTGCAAAGTCGTATAGAGCCTTGTATGTTGGTTCCTTGGGTGCAGGTGGTGCTGCGGGTGGGCCGGGCGGTGGCGGGGGAGGAGGTGCTCGGCCTGCTGAGGAATTTGCTGCGTGACTTGTGCCGTTTGACAGTGCGGCCATCGGCTGGGGCACTGCTCGGGGTTGTGCAGCTGCAGGCGTAGGTACTGCTCTGGGTTGTGCAGCTGCAGGTGTGGGCACAGGTCTTGGCTGCGCAGGGCGGTTGGCAAGCTTGGAGGGACCTCCGCCAGGGCCACCGGGCCGCAGAAGCTTACCCTTAGTGATGGGCTTTGCTGCGATTTGTTTTCCTTTAGGCGTAGCCTTTGACTGGGAATTGGGGGCTTCACCGGGTCCGGTGTGGATTGTGCCACTCTTGTACAGATCATCACGTGGTACAGTAGTATCCTTGATGACCTTGACTTGGGCTGGCTTGCCGGGTTTCTTGTTGTACTCGATGCTGTGTCGTGTTAGTCTCGTGTACTTCATTTGAGATATAGAACACTTACGTCTCGCCTATTTTGATGGTCAATGACCCCCGTAGAACATTGGTCAGGTGAGTAAAGAATTCAGTCTTGAAGATGCAGTTGACAAGTGGGTCTGGCTCTGTTGGTGAACCTGCACCGATGGAGAACCAGTCATCCTTCAGTGTCGAGCAGCTGACGAACTTGATCGCACCAACGGGGATGGT
>NW_001884554.1:1149507-1279472 GCF_000146915.1 Parastagonospora nodorum SN15 | reverse complement strand
CCAGATATACCAATAGCGTTCGCTATGACTTCGCCCGAGCCGCCTCTGTTGCCAATGCCAAGATAGTCACCCATAAATCTCCGGTAGCTACAAGACTGTAACGTCGCCTTTCTTTGCGACCCTGAAGGATCTTGTGACCTTGATCACGAAGTTCAATAAACTCCTTGCCGCCGTTGAGCTTGCGCCAGAATCGTTGAATGCGTATCGCACATTCAGATCGGTAACGCAGGTAGTTTCGCCAGGCCCTTTGGATTCGTATCGCCATGTTGTGCCAGTATCGGTCGCGCATAGTTTCCAGGGCAAAGAGTGTCTCAGGCGTCTTGATGAATACCTTCGTAACACCCATCTGGAACTCCTCAGCTGGGATGTTAGTATCCTTCAAGATCTGCTTTGCACCAGTTTCGTAGTCGCCAGTCCAAGTGTACTCTCCAGCGTAGGAACATTTCGGAGACAACAAGAAAAAGCGTTCAACAAATTTGTCAAAGGTTTGACGCGAAGCAAACCCGGCTCGGCGAATTCGAACGTTCTCTTGCAGACCGAGATATTTGATCTGATGCATAACGTTCGGATCGTTGTACTCTTTCGGCGACTTATTCTCGTTGGGCTTGATGGTACGAATGTAGGAAGGACGGGCCTGCATAAGCGTGGTAACCAAATCATTTGCGGAGGCCTTGATCTTATCTCCTGCGGTAGGAGGCCGCCGCCTGTTGTCTTGGTCAACCTGGTTGGGGAACAATGTGTGGACAAACGTGTTTCCACTGTTACCCAGGAGGTTCAGCAAGTCCTTCAGCAATTGGTCCTTGTTCTTGTCAGTCATGCCATCAATTGCGTACGACACATCTCCAGCGTAGTGCTTGATGACGAATTGGCCTTGACGTGGTTGGAAGTTGGGGTTCGAAGAAAGGGCGTTTAGTCGCTGGACAAAGGTCTGATCTGCGGCTGTGGGGTCTGCGTGAGCGGTAGCGCACGCGTCGTTGAGGGCCGCGAAGACACCCGGTGGTCGCTTCTCCTCGATGAGCTCACACACGATCTTGTTGTCAAAGTACTTGATCGGCGTCCACTTGATCTGTTCCCTCTCGTATTCTTCTTGTTCCGCCTTCAAGGTCAGCTGGATAAAGATCTGCTGCAGCTTCTCGTTGACGTAGTTGATGCACAACTGCTCAAAGCTGTTGCGCTCGAAGATCTCGAATCCGTAGATATCCAGGATACCGATTGAATGCGCAGTGGCTCCGCGGGCTTTCAGAGATATATTCACGCGCTGCACGATCCAGTCAAAAAGGTTGAAGTAGATCCCCTTCGCGAGCGCATCCCGTACAGCTCCTGCTTGGGCGATATTGAGCGGCACATCATACACCGAACCTCTCCGGCCGCCACGGCTTGTCTCCATAATGCGAATGGTGAGCGCTTTGTTGACATGTGCTGAATCGACTTCTAGGAGGTAGGCCAGAAAGTCGACTACCGACTGGTCTGCGATTGCAGCGTTGCCGGAGTCATCTTCCTGGAAAGATACGTTTCCTAGCCACAGAATTGCTGCAAGCATTCGGAAAATGTTGTCCTGCTCTGCTTGTTCTAGACCAATGACCTTCATAGCATTGAGTGTGTCCTGGAATTCGGCGTGGTCGTCAATGCCCTGTACATCGTAACACTTCGATCGGCTTGTGTAAAGGTAGGATTGCGGTTGCTGTAGGCCGAATATTTCTATGATTGTCAGAATTGCGTACCCAGAAAGTTTGAAGGTAAATATACCTCTGTACTGCGATGATGCCGCTTTTGTGAACTGGTAGAAGATATGGAAATTGCGCTCGTTCGTAATCTGGCCCACTACTCGCGTCTTCTCAAGTAGGTAGTTGTTGATGTTTGCTCCCACCGGCTCTCCCTGCGCGTTGAAGTGGATCTCGAGGTATTTTCCGAATCGCGAAGAGTTGTTGTTTCTCAGCGTCTTTGCGTTTCCGAATGATTCCAGCAGAGGATTTGTGGCCAGCACCATGTCCTTGATCTCCTGAATCGAAGAATTGCTTCCCCCAGAGACACTGGCAATGTATTGCATGAGGCGCTTCGCAGCCTCGGTCTTTCCTGCTCCAGATTCTCCTGAGATGATGACACACTGGTTCTCCTTGTATGCGTTCATGTTATAGTACGAGGACTCGGCGATTGCGAAGACATGTGGTGGGACCTGCTCTCGTTAGTCCAGAGCGCCCATGGGAAGTCATGCGCCGCACCTCCAACCTGTTCTTGCCCTTGTAGCTGTCCAGTACTTGGTCGGTGTATATGCCCACTGCCCGCTGTCAGTATCTCCGTATGCTGTGCGCCGGTTTCTCACTTACAGTCGCGGAAAGGGTTCACAGACACCAGCACGTGTCCGATGTATGTCTATGCCTCCGTCAGTCGCTGTGCCCCTCTCCTTTCAAGTACTGGGCGGGCGCGGGGCATGCGCTTGCGGGTCGACGCACGTATATCTCGCCATTCTCGAAGCGCTTCTTCAGGTTCTCGTTGATCGCCTCGTTCGAAACCTTGCTGATCAGGGTCAGATCTGAGACTCCGACTTCCTTCTTTTTGGTGGTCTCGAAGACGGCCTTCTTTGCGAATTGCGACTTTGGCTGTCCTCCGCCGGCCGCAGCAGCATCTTTTTTGCGCCCTGCGCGCTTCGTTACTGCCTACATAGAACTCCAGTCAGCGCATGTCGAGGGGGTTTGGGACTTTGCATTTGGGGCCTGGTACCATGGCTGATGCCCAACTGCGAGCTCAAGTGGTGGCTCGAGTCACTCAATGGGGGGTGTCGTGTGTGCTGCTAAACCCGGGTATGCAGACCGCTGTGAACCTGGAGCAGCGGCGAGGGTGTACAGAGAAGTCGTGAAGTGCGTCGCCGCGCGAAATGTGCATGTGTACGATCAGCGGACAGCGGTCCTAGAACCCCAGCGCACGATGACGGCGGCCTTGTCGGGACGGACAAGCTCCAGCCCCACCCGCGCCGCACAGCCTCTTTTCAGACGACGCGCAAGCCTGAACGCCCAACTCCTCGCCATGTAATCACCGAATGAGATTACTTTAGAAGCATTTGCCTCCATAGTCGCGTCAATTACGTGTCGTTCACCAGCGTTCAGGCGGCAACAAATGGCACTCGCAGCCATATCCCCATCACTTGTAGCCACTATTCCATGCTCGAGATCAAGATGATTTGTGAAATGGGTTGATTTCTCAATGGCCTGCAAATGCTAGGCTACAAATTCGATGCGCCGTCCCTGGTATGCGAACCATCATAAGTGAGCGTTCAACGAAAGTGAACACGCCTCGACAACATGTGTCGAGAAAGAAAGAAAGAAAGAGACGCCGTGAAAATGCCTATGCCCTGCTAACAATACCCAAAAACGCCGTCGCTTGCCGTCCGAAAACCCCAAAGTGCGTAAATCATGAGAAGACATCACCACCGTATCGTCCAACACTCGCCCAGTCAAGGCGCTTCGTCTCCTCCAGCTGGGGTCCCTCCCAGACGTGGTCTCTAGGCTTTGCCAAACAACCTAGACCGCCCTGTTGACACCATTCCGACACCAGACTGTGGATGAACTCGATCTTTTCCCGTAGAAGGTTGGCCTCCGTCTGCTCTTTGTAGTCCTCTTGATCTACAGTTCCATACAGAAGCTTATGTAGAGAGGCTTTAAGGACAGCGCGTGTCTTGACATACTTCCATGGTAGGTGCTCGGATTTTCCCTTGTCATAGTCCTCCATCTTTAAAGCTGCCTCGACCGGAAGGCAGATAAATTTACCGTATGCAGCGTCGGCTGATAGCACCAACTTAGTATGGTCCGGGAAGTTGACCTGGAAGGCGCCGTCTTCGAAACCCCATATGCCAACGCTGCCGAGTCTTTGATAGAACTTGACGAAGTTCGCCCGGTTGGGATCCCTCCTGTATGGCGCGTCCTCGTCCGATATAGATGCGCACATGTATCGTCCGAATTTGTGCCACACGGTCCTTACTTCCTCGACGCGTCGCTTGTCGAGAACTTCGATACGGGTCAATCCTCGATCCTTCTTCACAGTCGTATAAAAGCTGAGCGCAACGTTCTTCGCTTGTTCACGATTCTTGCCAGCATTTCTCAAGTGGGTGTACCCATCAAGGGCAAATGCTGCCGTGACTGGGTATTTATCTTCTGCTGTCAAGAGCGTTCCGATTGTGCCGTCATCCAAAACATACCCAACTCCGTACCTGCGTGAGTAGTCCACCCACTTGGAAACAAATGGCAGATGTGGGGGCTGATCTCGTCTGGATTTGACTGTCTTCTTTTCCAGGGCTCGTGCCAGATTGTCGCGAAAGACGTGCAATCGTGCTAATACCGATACTGGATCGGTAGCGGGCATTTCTGCACTCGTTGTCCTGATCCTCGGTGCGCTTCGCGTCGTTTGTTGTTGCGAAGCTGCTTCTGTCTCTACTTGTGGCTCTGGCTGCGCACTCGCTCGAACGGTCGTCTTTACAACTCTAAGAGGTGGCAGATCAGGCAATCCTGTCTCAGTAGCTCTCGAAGTCTCCTTGACTACGCGTGTTCTTGTAGTCGTTCGGGAGTCCCGTGGTACACGTAGAGGAGCAGGTGCTATAGCGGTCGCGGCTGTCATGCGGCCGGGATTCGAGATTTTGCGTATGGCCCGTAATCGAGTTGGTTGCTTATCTAGCATTCGCTTTGGGGCCTCGGGTTCCTCGACTGGTTCAGCGTTCTCTTTCAATGTAGGCATCGTCTGCTCTTTTCTCGAGACCTTTGGCAGTCGACCCTTTGGCCGCTCATTGGCGGTAGTTTCTGTGAGGGCTGGACCTTCGGAAGACGTCTCCTTCTCTTCTGAGATCTCGCTCAAGCCTCCGGTCGGCTGGTGTGGCCATTGCACGCGTGCAGGGAAAGGCACGTACACGCAGTCTTTGGCGAAAGGGATGTTGGGCTGCTTGCCCGCCTCGATCTCCTTCTGACAATCCTTTGCCACCGCCTTATTTCTTCTGCTGCCATATGCTCCGAAAGATTTTCCTGGCTCGTATTCTCCAACCGCAGACGCCTTGCACATTGTCCACCACTCCTCGGTGTACCCGCGTTTGATGGTTGATGCTGTTGGGGGACGGATCTTGGACCACTTGGGTATCCTCGAGGTGCATGCACTTTCCAGCTCGAGCGGGATGAAGCCCAGTTTGAAAAATGGATGGGCAACGATTTGATCGGGGGTGGGTCGCTCGTCTTCGTGGACGAGCAGCAACGACACGATGTCTCGTAGGTCGTCGGTGATCTCGTTTGCAAACTTGGCTAGGTCTGGCCATGTGTAGTCGCAAGCCTTGAGCTTGCGATAGATGTCCTCTCGCTTGGCAGCATGAAAAGGTGCCCTTCCAACAGCAAGTGTGTACCTAAACATGTAAGTGTGTCGCCGCCGCCTTGTGGTAGTCCTCTTACATCATGATGCCTATTGCCCACAGGTCCACCTTCTCGTCGTGGCCTTTGCCTGTCTTCTCAAGAACCTCGGGTGCCAGGTAATTTGGTGTGCCACACATGGTGGTTCTTCGGATCGCGCCGTAGTCACTCTGTGACACAAGCAGCGCGGCGAGGCCAAAGTCGCCAACCTTGACATTCATATCTCGGTCCAAGAAGAGGTTGCCGGTCTTGAGGTCTCGGTGGACAATGTTACGCTGGTGCAGGTACTTGATAGCGCCGCACGTCTGGATCATGAATCGTCGGATCTCGGGCATGGTGAAATATTTTCGCTTCTTGATCGCGTCGGCGAGCGAGCCATTTTCGCACAGTTCAAGGACAACATAGGTGCTGGTTTCGAAGGAGAAGGCGCGGTAGAACTCGACGATGTTGGGATGAGATAGTTTGGAATGGATCTGTAATTCAGTGACAAACTACGACGCGTCAGTACAAGTCGCGTCGGGGATTTCCAGTCATGTGCACCTTCTGAGCCAGCTTGGGCGGTTCCATCTTGGACTTGACGATCTTCAAAGCGACTGTGCTGCTGCCGAGATGGTCGTGCCCCATCAGCTTCGCGCGATGGCAGATAGCGAAGCCACCTTTGCCCAGGTGTGGGCCCGTCTCATATTGTAGACCCTCTGGGTCCCGCACCACGCTGGGCGGCGCATCAGCGTGTATAGACGAGGCAGACATTTGGCGATAGGTTTGTCGAAGATGCGTGATCGCGAATGTTGAACAGAGACCCTCGAACGTCAATGTTGTTAGTGCGTTGGCTGTTTCCACAGCAACCGCTTCGCTACCCGCGCCTACTGCACTCCAATCCGAACTCGCACAAGTTGGCTTGGTGCAAGCTTGCACAACTTGTTTAGATATGCTGTGGAACAGATAGGGAGACTATCTCACATGATAGAATACTTGAGGTTCCGTCGTTCTCGGTAGGCACTTGCGCAGGGCAGTCACGATTGACGTCGGCCTTGCGGACCTCCGAGCTATCAGGCAGCCTTGAATTCGGCAACTTCGCGCTCCATTTCCCCTCCACAACACCGTTGAAGCTCTTCTAAGCTGTCGCAAGCATGTCCGGATGATTATCAATACGTGCGAGCTGCAATGAGACCCGAATTATAACCCAATCGCGCAACATACCTTCCCAGAACCAATCCGAAGCTCGTTCATAGCGCATCATGTCTCTCACCCTCAAGGTCACGTCGCTGTTCGTGAGGACACTGGCGAAACCTATGGCTGTAAAGCGTCCGATACGTTGATTGATCGACCCAAGACTCACTCTCTTCACAGAATGCCATCAAACGCAATGCCCATGAACACCAGCGCTTTCGAAGAGTCTGTGTCAAATTCGCGCAAGGCCTGCATCGCATTGACATGCGCATGCGCCTCGGACTGCTTCAGGACCCCGCAGTCATCGACCGCCAGATCAAGAAGGAGCTGCAGGCAGCTGAAGCGGCGCGACAAAAGGCTGCAATGCCCACGGTCATGACCGAGGAAGAAATGAAAGCAGATGAAGCTTTGACTGAGAAAGAGAGGGAAGCCATAAGGAAGAAGGCGGAAGAGCGGACAAAACCGCGCATACGGCCGCTCTCGGAGCAGAAGGCGATAGAGATGGGCGCAAACTTCGCTGCGGAAACCTTCATCTTCGCTGTGGGCATTGGCGTAATTGTGTTCGAGCAATGGCGGCAAAGGCGCAAAGCGCGCAATGCCAGAGACGATATCCGCGAAGACCTGGAAGAGATGCAGAATGAGCTCAAGGCGGTCAAGGCAGAGCTAGAAGAGTTCAAGGCCCGACACCCAGAACCTGCGCCATCGGGACGGCTGCTAGGCTTCTGGAAAGGAAGTGGGAAGACTGAAGAGAAGAAAGATTCAATTCAAATTGGGGAGCCAACGTCAGCAGCAACATCGCCGTCCGCAACGCAAACTCCCGCTGTCAACTCTTCGAATCGACCTCGTCCAAGTGTTGAGAACGAGCCACAACAAGAAACGCCAACCAACGAAACAAGCCCTTAACAGGATTAGTGGCCCTGTCTACTTTGCACAAATCCAAGGCACACATAGAGCTGCATCTAGCGCATATTTCTCCTCTCAGATACCCAATTTAGGTTTGTAGACAAAAGAAGAGCACGACTCTGTTCGCGATATATGTATAGCCGTTACACTCCGCACATATCCCCTGTACTGTCTCTCTTACTATGAAATCATACATTTGTCTGTGTATTTTTCGATGGATCAGGAGAATAAGAGTGAACTGCAAGCACATTCAGTGATGTCAAGATACACTCACAGGCGTAAGGACCCTGGTGCTCATATCAGCGCTTCCATGCGGCTCATGTCTTGCTGGCGCATGTGTACTGGAACTTGGCAGTTATTCGCTCCTTCCTTGCTTTCTTTGGCACGCTCCGTGCCTTCCTCATGCTGCTCAACAGCTCCACTCGTACATGACTTCACTAGTGCAACCGTATGACGTATCATCTATCATCTCTCTCGCTATCATGACCTGGTCTAAGTGCTTATGTACACTTGCATATTCCACCAGACTCGAAGCTTATCTCCCGCAGTTCATCACTGCTGCTCGTGCATCACCTGTCGCAAAACAGAAAGGTACGTGACATCTTCGAAATCCAAACGGGAACCATGCATATTCACCCGCTAAAGTGATCGGATCAGTGCAGTCTACCCAGACTACTAAATATCAGACTTCACGATGGACAATTCAGGCACCCTCGGTAGCGCAAGGCCTCCGAAGCGTGCTCGCCTCTCACTCCAGGACTTCAAATGCACACCCAAAATTCACCATCAAGACGCCGCATCTTATCAGCAGATCGATGGTTCTGGCGACTACTACCAGCAAGGCTGTACACATGAAGCCAGGCCTAGCATCATCCAGCCTTCGCTCCCACACACGCACTCTCAATCCCAACCCATTCGTCCCCAGCACCATCAAGCAGTCACGCAAGTTTCTTCTCGCCCACCCTACCGCAAGCCAGAAAGCGCAGTCACCGATATTCTACCTTACTGCACCACCGAACCGCCACTGAAACAAGAGCAAGTCATCGCGCTGAGCGACGTCGTGGGAAGCGTCGGCGAACTTGTCCTTCTCGCGCTCAGCGCTGCAAGTGGTGATCGTGAATGTGCGGAGGTAATGGAGAGCGCAGTGGGCGCAGCGACAGCGAGTAGTATCGTCGATTTCTTCACCGAGGAGTGGGAGGTCGAGTGAAAGCGCAACGAAAACTCAACCCTAATAACAACAAAATCAATACACATGCTCTCAAAGCCGCCACAACGCGCCCTCACCAAACACCCGTTCACACATTAACTCCATCCTATACTTCTCCCTACCTTCCAGTATGTATACCAAATAAATCAAGATTCTCCCATCAAAATCCTCAAAGATGGAATCGCTTTAAGGTCGGGCCTTCTGAATTATGACCGAATACCTACCAGTCCGCTGGAAGTTGCGAGTTCGAGCCCGTGATAAAACAGTCTTGGACGGTTTTCGGCAGCGCAAAAGTTACATCTACGGTATTGAATCTGAGAATGATTCTGCCTAAGGCAGGGCTGGCTGTTCTTTTTGTCATTTTGATTTGTATGTTTTGGGGACCTTTTTTGTTAGCTTATGGTAGGGCCTGCTGATAGAGACTGAGGCCGCCGGTGAGCAATTGTTTCTGCCTTTTGCACTGCGTTTGCGTTATGAGCCTACTTGCCTGCTTCACGTCTGCGACCTTGGGATACGGAGGTAAAGATCTTGTCGGACCTAATCGTCAAACAGCGGCTGCTATATTTTTCTTACAGCAATATACGATCCTGTGTACCGTGCACTGTCTAAATCCTTTCTTTTCTCAAGTAGTCTGCGAATTCGACCCTGGCCACTGCTTGTTTCTAGCCGATCGCACCTGTCTTTACACTGCACCATGGTTTCCGTACAACGATGCCTACCTCCCTACTCTCATCAAGTTGCTTCTTCATGTAAGTATCAACTTTTCAAGAGGTATATAAGGACAGAGGCCGGTGCTTCTCGTCGCTGTGGACTATAAGAACCCATCTGTCGTCCACTCTCCTTGTCTCTTCTCATCTCAACTCGTCTGCAACAATTCGATTTTCGACTTCAATTTTCTCCTTCTTCGTCTTTCTTCCTTTGCTTCATCATACCTGAGCCCCGTCCACCACAGGCACGTCCACCACCCATCGTCCTCCCTCTCCTCGCTACTTCATTCTTCGCTCGGTCACCAGTACACATGCACGGCACAACACAGGCAAGGCAGGTGCATGAAGGTTACGATCTGATATTAGAGGCTTCGGCCGTTGATGAAAAATCATTTTCTCTGTCACATAAAATATGCCCTGTTCTGAATGCGGCGTCCTTCATAGTCCATAGGCACGCCACCTCAACAGATACACTTCCTCCACGAGCACGCTTCTTCCACAAGCACACTTGCGGGAGCATACTCCCCTACAGGTACACACCCTCGACAGACAACCCCCATCCACTTCAGACCTCAGCATGCGGAACCTGCACGTGTGCAATGGTCTCGTGGTATCATCACTGGTCGGTGGATGAAGGCCTCCATGGCTTTTTGGTTACGCATCTGATTTGGTTCACCTGTATGCTCGAACTGTTCGGTGGAGGCGCGAGGTTTGATAGACACTGGTTGCGGTTGTACGTTTTAGCTTTGCTTAGTTTCGTGGTTCCGATCCCATGTACAATGACCAATCGGATGCTTTCGAGTTTGTCAACAGTTTGGGTTGCAGGGAGTGATGTTTGGTTCGTGGTTGCGCTAGTGTACCATGAGTTTGGCACAGATCTAGGACAACGGGTTGGACCTCTGAGAGACAAATGTTGTGATTTTTTTTGGAGATTAAGAGTTCATTGGTATATTCAGGGAATGTCAGCATCGTCGTCATCGCCGCCGAATCCAAAGCTAAACCCTCCTGCCTCTTCTTCCTCGCCTCCAGCCTTGGTGAGTTCTTCCCACTTGCCTCTCTTGCCCTTGGATTTCTTTTCTAATTCTGCTAGTCCTTCGGCTAGAATGTCCGGATACTCTTCTTGCAGTTTCTCGACGAATAGCTCGTACGCTGTGTCGCATACGTCTTCCTTGAAGCCGCTGACTTCACCCCTTTGATCGCGCAAGAAACCCAGAACGTCGGGGAGCTTCTTCATCGGCACGAAGTTCTGCGTGAGGGCGAGTGAGTCTTCGATGTTGAGGACAAGATGGAACCATCCTGAGGGGACGTGTAGGACTTCTCCCGCGTAGCAGATGCCTTCTTTACACCCCGGTGTTTGTCGTGCGAGTTCGTGGAAGGTGAGGAGATATTCTGCAATGCTCAAAGGACTTGTGATTTCAGATTGATCTTCAGACACGATAACGCCGGGTGGTGTCTCGATGCCAGGCCCAGAGGGAAACATGAGCCAGTATTTGCTGCCGGTTAAGACGGCGTTCCAGGCAGATGTGGCGTTTGGATCTTTGTGGAAAGTACTGCCAGAGCGCTTTGGGCCCATGATCATCCATCTACAATCAGGACGGTGTTGGCCGAGCACGCTGAAGAGGTCGGAACCAAAAGCTTCAGGAGACCAGTATGATGCGCCCTCTGAGTGAGGCGCGGCAGTGGTGTCGATGCCTGTCTTCTCGGCGAAAGCGCGATCGAAGACGTATAGGGGTGACTCGTCAGACTGGTTGTGCATATATGAGAGATACGTCGATGTTGGCCAGTCGACCGCTTCTGCTCTGAACTTGACATCTGGGAACTTTTCTAGAAGATACTCGGGCGTCCAAGTACCATATACTGGCCAATCTTTGACGGGATCAGTCAAAATGAAGGGCTTGTCGGTCCAATTCTGGGCGTAATCATCGGGTGTGAGGTCGCCGAGTCTTGCGATTTCGTTTGACCGAGGAATGTTGCGAACAAACGGGGTAAGACCTGTATGAGCACATTGAAATGGACGGTATAAGACGTCTGAAAAGAGGTTATGGCATGGTATGTTCGTGACGTTCTCTGGTGAGATATTGAGATAGGTAGAGCGCCACGTGCCGCGCCACATGAAGTCTGTGGGTGGTGAGCTGGGAGGGAGGTTAGCTGATAGACTAATGATATCGCATAGAAAAGTTTGAAATAATTCGAGGCTGAGTGTAATTTTTGTCAAGAACGTCGTTACGACAAGAGGTGGTTGTCGCCAACAACGGCCCAAAGTCTCAGCACTAGATCGAGACCAGCAATAACATGTCACAGCAAGACGGTGAAGCAAAGAAGCCACAGGTCCGGGTTCATGATGCTGTGGCCCTTCGCACAAACAGAAATCCGGCTGACAACCAAGTCAAAGCAATCAAAGAGCGTGGTCATATCTGGGTAATGCACAGAGCTTAGGATTGTAGTCCGATCTCTTTCATGCTCCAGCAAGTCGACACTCTTCTTCGACACGGTATAGGTTTCGCACCTAGCCACAGAAGAGCCTATGACTCCTCACTGAGCCACGGTTGATCTGATCCGTCCGAATGACTGCTCTTGCAAAGGAAGTGACTAAACGATGACTGGATCGAAGCGAGAAATAGAAACACAGTGCACAACCATGGAACTTACCTCACAAAAAGTGCCCGCCAGAGCTCATCCAGCCGTGTGAAAGCATACAACGCCCGGCATGTAGTCCCGAGACGGATAAGGGTGTCAGCATCGAATGACTCAAGAATGTGGCTCAGAAGCTCGTCAGGCAGCCTGGCGAATGAGCCACATCTTGATTTGATGTTCTCGGATGCGGTGTAGGCGTTGCCCGCTGGCTTGATACCGAGAGGGTGCGACGGGACTGCAATTGCCACCTCTTCGTCGTCGTTTTGGAATGTCGCCGCCGAAGCGGTTTTCAGCTTCTTTGAAGGCCGTGGTTCGGCAATGGTGGCGGCTTCTGGTTCCAGCAATCCGGGCGCCATTCTCAACAGCAAATAGGCGGACAGAAACAGCGACAGCAACTGCTCAGCGCTGATTTGCACGGTCCAGGAGAGGAGCGCTAGAGGTACCAAGGATGCAGCAGGGAGTCATACATGGTACGCGGAGAGCGAGCGCAGGTGTGGTGAGGCGAATGTGGTAGTGGTCGGCGCTAGGCCCAAAAAGATTTTGCAACGAATTGTTTGAAAATCTTCTTAAGCCGCGCCCTCGCTCTTCCTCCCACCACCACACACAACCCAACACTAAATACAACTACACTCCTAGATAACCTTCGATTCTCACATAGAGGATCTGGTATCTAGTTTTCCCAACACCTACTACACTACAAGAGCGGCGGTATCCAAGCGATCACCCCCGCCTTCCACCCCACTACAACCTTTCTCACGACTACGGTGCCACACCAGTAGTCGCTCACTTCACCACTCGCAATCATGGCTGACAAGGGTCTTGAGGACGTGCCTGAGGGTGAGTACGGCCCTTCCGCCGCCTGGAGTGGGTGCGCCCCGCACTGCGACGGGCAGCGCGCTCAGCTGAAAGTTTGCGCGGGCAATGGGCTAACACAGCGCAGGCCAGATCGAGTCCAACTACGATGAGACCACCGACTCCTTCGACGCGATGAACTTGAAGGCTGAGCTCCTCCGTGGCGTCTACGCCTACGGTTTCGAGCGCCCCTCTGCTATCCAGCAGCGCGCCATCATGCCCGTCATCAAGGGTAAGTTTGCTTCCGCACAACAGCACCAAATTATTATAGACGCTGTACGTACGCCAGGCCACGATGTCATTGCGCAGGCGCAGTCTGGTACCGGAAAGACCGCTACCTTCTCCATCTCCACCCTCCAGAAGATCGACTCCAACGTCAAGGCCTGCCAGGCGCTCATTCTCGCCCCCACCCGTGAGCTTGCCCAGCAGATCCAGAAGGTCGTCGTCGCCATCGGTGACTTCATGGATGTCGCCTGCCACGCCTGCATTGGTGGCACCAGCGTTCGTGATGACATGAAGGCCCTCCAGGACGGCCCCCAGGTCGTTGTCGGCACTCCCGGCCGTGTCCACGACATGATCCAGCGTCGTGTCCTGAAGACCGACCACATGAAGATGTTCGTCCTCGACGAGGCCGATGAGATGTTGTCTCGCGGTTTCACCGAGCAGATCTACGACATCTTCCAGCTTCTGCCCCAGAGCACTCAGGTCGTCCTCCTGTCCGCCACTATGCCCCAGGACGTCCTCGAGGTCACCACCAAGTTCATGCGCGACCCCGTCCGCATCTTGGTCAAGAAGGACGAGCTTACCCTCGAAGGTATCAAGCAGTTCTACATTGCCGTCGAGAAGGAGGACTGGAAGCTCGACACCCTCTCCGACTTGTACGAGACCGTCACCATCACCCAGGCCGTCATCTTCTGCAACACCCGCAGGAAGGTCGACTGGCTCACCGACAAGCTCACTGCCCGTGACTTCACCGTCTCCGCTATGCACGGCGACATGGACCAGGCTCAGCGTGATGTCATCATGAAGGAGTTCCGTTCCGGATCTTCCCGTGTCCTGATCGCCACCGACCTGCTTGCCCGTGGTATCGATGTCCAGCAGGTCTCCCTGGTCATCAACTACGACTTGCCCGCCAACCGCGAGAACTACATCCACCGCATCGGTCGTGGTGGACGTTTCGGACGTAAGGGTGTGGCCATCAACTTCGTCACCGCTGACGATGTCCGCATGATGCGCGAGATTGAGCAGTTCTACAGCACACAGATCGAGGAGATGCCTATGAACGTGGCTGACCTCATCTAAGCGGTTGATCCTCACTGCTTCCCAACCAGCGTCTCTCCTTGCCCGCTATTCATTTTGGTGGCGTCTTGGGCATAGAGGCGGTGGAAACTAATCCGGCGCGTCTGCACTGTCAGGCGGCGCTTTTGCTTTTCCCAAAAGTAGCGAAGTCGGACGAGTCGTCGTCTATACATCGCGGCATCTTGGCGTTTGTCGATTTTCATGTGCGAAATGGTTTCTTCGAAGGAATGCTTCTTGCAGATGATAGAGACTCGTGTCAGGTGCTCAGTTGGCTGGATGCTCTTTGCCAGCAATCTTTTCCTTTTTCCTTTCGCGTCGGCTTTCCTGTGTTTGGAGGGTGGGCTGCGTTATATCACGGCATGTATGCGCGACGGGATGATCTCCTCATGGCCACGCATGTCGACGATAACGATCATGAGTTTCCTGTCATATAGAGACGCGATACAATTGCATGGTAGTCACTGAAGCTTTGTCTAGTCTTGTTGACGTACATGTGAAAGATGTGTGATTCTACTAATCATTGAACAGCTGCTAGCTGGATTCTCACTACGTGCTCGACATTATATCTTGAGTAATAATCCATGATCGTCAAGTACGAGTACTTGGTACACGACTTTCGCATATCGATAGCCTCGGTCAAGGATACCGACCCCTCCGAAGCTCACAAGTTCCGCAACCACACTTCTCATGAGAGCAACAGCATGGCTCGCCCAAAGCAAAGCCATTGCAACCATGGCGCTTTCCCAAACATCTGCTGTACGTCCAACATGCCCCCCTACAACCCGCCAAAGCGGTTCCTGCATCCCACCATCCCCAACCCCGCACTCCCCCAAGCCCATCTAACACCCACCAACAGCAAGCCCTCGCCCGCCTACGCACATACAACCCTCCCCCAACGCAATGGCATAACTGCCCCCTGACCCGACGCGCCGCTGTCCTGATCCTCCTCTTCCCCGACCGCCATGGCGCGCTCAAAGTCGTCCTCACCATGCGCAGCGCAAAGCTAAACAGCTACGCCGGGCAGGCCGCTTTCCCCGGGGGCAAAGCCGACACGCTCGACGAATCCCCCTGGGCTGTGGCGCGGCGTGAAGCGTGGGAGGAAATTGGCCTACCTTTGGATGACGAGAAACTGAAGAAGGGCGGGTTTAAAGTCGAACAACTTTGTGAACTGCCTGCGAATCTGGCGAAGACGGAATTAGGTGTTCGACCTTGTGTTGCGTACTTGAGTCCGTTGGACGAGCAGGGAGGGTTGGAGGTTGAAGAACGACTGATTCCGCGGCTGGATCCCAAGGAGGTTGCGGCGGTGTTCACTGCGCCATTTCATTCTTTCCTACGGAAGACTTGGGAAGGCGAGGGACCGGGGCCAGTGCAGCCCAACGGGAAGCTGGAGAAATGGTACAGAGGCGCATGGACTGACTGGAATGAGTCTCGCTGGCGCATGCATAATTTTTACGTACCCAAACCACCCACCTCGCCCTCCACCTTACTCCAAACCCCGAAGAGAGATGTAGATTTGGAAACGCCACCGGAAGCGAGTGATGAGCGCGCCGAGCCGAATCCGCTCGATAAACTCACGTCATTTAGGGTGTGGGGCATGACGGCAAGGATTGTGGTGGATGCGGCGAGGATTGCGTATGGGGAGGAGCCCGAGTTTGAACATAATAACCATCATGGGGATGAGGAGATGATTGAGAGGTTGTTGAGGATGGGGAGGCTGAGTGAGGAGAGGAAGAAAGGGGATGTTTTGACGAAGGAGGTACTCAAGGAGGCGAGTAAGATATGATATAGACGGTTGGTACACACGTAGACCGTATATGCAATTGAAGGTTGTGTTTAGCCTTACTGATGGTTGACAGCAAGCAGTAGATTTGCAGAGAACGAAATCAAAATGATGCTATTTTCCATTGCTATTGCAAATCATATGCGAAGCTCAACTACTCTGCATGGGTATCGTAAATCGTAAACTTCGTAATTCTCATGGCAGTACGTTCGTCGCATCAACCATCTCCAGCCGCCCATCCTATTTGGCGTGGTTGATGATCTCGGCATACATGTCCTCGGGGATCTTACCGGCGAAGCTCATAGCAACGCCAATGATGTCCTTTGCAACGAGGTTTGGCAGACTGCGGAGGATCTGATTCGGGCTGGTGATGGTCAGCAAAATGATCGTAGAAGGACAAGACTTGCACGTACCTCGGACTCTCCAAAATGCTCGTCCTAATAAGCACAAGCTGCGCCACAATACACAGAATGTTCAAATGCGGTCCGTACGCGAACAGGAAGTCCCAAAGCCTCAGGACCTCCGTCAGGGGCGGAGTGCACGCACACATGGTCAGGACTGAAGCGAACGCCCAGATCCTCGCCTCCATGCGATGCGCCATGAGATGCGCATAGAGCTTTTGGTCCACAACCTCCAACACGCGATCCACGAGCGCGAGACCTTTGTGTACACCCTCCATGCTGCCCCTCACATATCCAGGACACTCTGAGGTAATGAGTTTCTCGAAGCCAGTGAAGGCTTCAACCTCACTCCGGGACGCGTAGAGGAACGGTCCACAAAGCACGTTCATGCCCTGCACATAACCAATCTGTTCGGCATCATTTGTCGTGCTGGCTTCAGTCCTCGTGCCGTTCGTCCTGCTCATGAAGCTCGTGTCTGGACTGCCCCCAAACTCGCTGAGCGTAGGCGGTGACTGCCAGCCGTTGACGCGCGCTTCGTGCGCATCGTTGAGGCGCCAGGCGACCGCATTGAGGACTCGAGTTATGCTATTCTGGGTCACGCGGCGGCGGAAAAGGGGGTCGCCTTGGAAGGTGCGGAAGGTGTCGTTTGTGATTTTGGCGTGGGCGGGAGAGGCACCTTGGCGGATCAGGTCAAGATAGACGTCGGTTCGGAGGGGAGAGGCATTGAGCAGGATGAGCCAGACGTAGATGCGCAGTTCGGACTAGACAGACTGGGTCAGCAATTGGTTGTGTTGCGACCGTTTGGGTAATTATACCATGCCGTCACTATTGGCGGGAATGCCATCCGTGAGAATGGCATAGCGCAGTTCGCGCAGACTTTCTTCTGGGTTGTCTGAGGAAGCCCCTTTGAGTAGCAGCACGTCGAGATTCGTCATGGCTCGCGTCGTGTTGTTGACCCGGTGGTTGAGCGGCTGGCACACACTGTGCACCTAGTAGAAACCTTGCACGTGCCTTGCGAGGATCAAACTTTAGACTCTCTTGGCGTACATGAATCCACTCCCAGACAGTCTACGGGTGCATCAAACATGCCAGGGACGATCCGCGTACCTCCGCAGCTTCAAGTGGGGGCATCGCAAACAAAAAGTCTGTATGCAGATCAGGCTTCGTGGAGATCTTGGCCGCTTCACAGGCTACCTTGGGAATATCTCAAATCAGCCCACCAGTAGTGTTCAAGCTTGCACACTGGCAAGCGTTTCACCAGCTGTGGTAACGTTGTTAAGCGAGAAGACAGGTGCGGACCGTTTATTCTGCTCGTCTCACCGGCGACGAGTGAGACACACCGGAGAAGGTTGACGATTGCATCATACAGGGGTAGAGCAAGCAAAACGGACGGCAGTTTCCAAGCCGTGGTAAGACAACATGGGAGCCCGCAGTAAAAAACATGTCACCGCTGACATGAGAAGAAAGTACCTCCGGGGCTTAGGCAGATGACATGGTGTGATTGGGCATAAGATTCAGTAATATCGGAAGGAGAGGGATGCCCGCTGTGTACTGAGTCACGATGCGTTCTCGAAGAACATTTTCAAACGCGATGCCATATCGTTGTTCTGAAAATGGCAAGGTTTGCTTGTCTTAGCGCAGACCTAATGGCGAGTTTTCCAGGGTTAGCCTTGACGCAAGAGGTAGTGGCGTTCTGAACTTCACAGGGTTCGCGACTGCACTTTTCTCCCTCCTACAAAACATCCCACTCCCGCCGTATTCCAACGCAAAGCAGCAGGCTGCAATCCTCGATACTGCGTCGCCGTGAATCTCCGCGGGTATAGACACCCTTAATTCACCTTGCACTCCATCGACGTCACCAGTGCGGCGTTCGCGCTCCGATACCGCCGAAATGGCTCCCTCCAAGTCCACTCGTATCATGATCCTGCTGGCTATCGACACGTGCTTCTTCTTTTTGGAGCTGGTCGTCGGCTATGCAGTGCACTCTCTGGCACTCGTTGCTGATTCTTTCCACATGGTGTGTAACTCCCGAAAATACATAGCAAACAACCACTAACAGTAAGCTTAGCTTAACGATGTCATCTCACTTCTCGTTGGACTGTGGGCCGTCAAGGTCGCGAATCAGCGGACAAACTCGAAGCAATACACGTATGGCTGGCAGCGCGCCGAGACTCTGGGAGCGCTCATTAATGGTGTCTTCCTGGTTGCGCTATGTCTCTCCATCTTCCTCGAAGCGATTCAGCGCTTTGTCGAACCACAAGAGGTTTCGCACCCAAAGATCATCTTGATTGTGGGTTCATTCGGTTTGGCTTCCAACATCGTCGGTCTATTCCTCTTTCACGACCACGGACACGGACACTCCCACGGCGGACACTCCCACAGCCACGACGAGCACTCTCACGCCGAAGAGGGACACTCTCATGACCACGGAATCGACGCACACGACCACGCTGTGGCTGACGAGAGAGGAAACATTGCCGATGTTCTTCCGCAGAACCGCGTTGGCTTCCCCTCGAATATCACCCAGACCTCGCAATCGGACAAGCGCCGCTCTTCTCTCTCCAAGAAGGCTAAGCGTCACTCTAGGTCACAGTCGCGCAACTACTCCACCATCGATGAGATCTACGTCCACCCGTCGTCTTTCCGCAACAGCATCATTGAGTCCTCTAAGGCACACGAAAACGATGAGGCGGATGACGAGGAAGACAGCGACGATGCGGCAACAGATGCTCACCCAACCGAGCACTCTCCCCTGCTGGCCAAGTCTAACGGCCACCATTCTCACGAGGCACACACTGGCGCACACAAGAAGGATACCCACAAGGACCACAAGCACAAGCAGCCAAAGGACCAGAAGTCAGGCGGTGGTCACGGTCACTCCCATGATCTGAACATGCGCGGCGTCTTCCTTCACGTCTTGGGTGATGCTTTGGGCAACATCGGTGTCATCGGAACAGCACTGTTTATCTGGCTTACGGACTTTTCTTGGAGGTTCTACGCCGACCCTGCTATTTCACTGGTCATCACAGTCATTATTCTCCTCTCTGCCATCCCTCTTTGCAAGGCTGCGTCTCGCATCCTGCTTCAAGCTGTCCCTGAGAATCTCTCCGTTGACGACATTGAAGAGGACATCACTAGCCTCGATGGTATCGTCTCATGCCATCATCTTCACGTGTGGCAACTCTCAGACACCAAGCTTGTTGCATCGCTCCACGTTCAGGTCGACTTCGACTTCAAGGGCGAGGGTTCCGCACGCTACATGGAGCTTGCGCGCCAGATCCGCGAGTGCCTCCACGAATACAGCATCCACTCATCTACCATCCAGCCCGAATTCTGCCTCAACGCCAGCCATGACCACTCCGCTTCGCCTTCAGACGAGGACGAGGTGGCGACTAGGAGCAAGAATCCAAGCGTCAAAGACGGGCCAGATGCGTGCCTGCTGGAGTGCCCAGACAGCTGTGGCAATGCGAAGCAGTGCTGTGAGCCAGGAACTCAGGGACCTGGCAAGGGCAGCAACGGTGGTTCATCCTCATAATTTTCTGTCGTTACTATTTTTGACTTGAATCATTCATGGGTTCGTGTATCATATGTTTGGCGCTATCTGTCGTAGCATCTCGCACACAGAGCCTATACAACTTTCCTTTGTTCTTTCTTTTCGTTGTCAAAATGCATGTCGGTGGGGACGTCGGATTGTCTATGTTTTTACGGTAGTGCTAGATACCAGGTCGGTCGGTCGGTCGCACAAAGGAGCAAGTGGTAGCAAGTCTTAGGGGAGCTCCAACAGACGGAGTCCCATCACTAATAGATCATCAATGTTTCGCATACACTGAGCAATTACAACAGACCTCGTGTTCTTATCTCGACATCCACGCATCACTCCACATTGCTGTGGAGCTTCGTTGCATTTGGCTTCGGGAACAGCTCCATATTTGCGTTCGCATGCGCGAGGTCCACACGCTTTCCAATCGTGCGGATGTTCCGCAAGGCTGGAGATGGGTAAGGGCGGCTGGCCCGGGATTAATCCGGGGATAGGATAGGGCTACGGCACGGTGAAAGCGCCTCCGTTGTCGTCACAGGCACAGTTAAACCTTATTCGCACGTCTCAGTCGGAGCATCCGAACGTCAAGAATTCGTGGAGTTAATAGTCGAATCATTGCTGAGATGGAGAAACCCTCGCCAGGTCTCCGAAGGGAAGTTTTGCCATCTGCGCAATAATCGCCTCTATCAGTTCTATCACGGCATCATCTCCAGTACCAGACTGTGCCGCGAGGATCCGCAAGTGCAACGGGTGTTCGGGCGTCATCTTGGCCCGTCAGCACTTGTCCGCTCTACCTACTTGTGTCAGGCGAGCGATCAACGAGTGACAGTCATCCCATGTCAATCCGCCTGGTCCCACAAAATGTTATCCTTTTGGAAATCCATCGGTCCCCTCCGTTGCCCGATATTAATGCGAACCGAGGTGTGAGCGATCAACAATTTCGGCGGCCGCTGGAAGTGCTACCGCTTTCGGGGTGGATACAATGCCGCAGAATTTTCGCATCGGGGAAATCTAGACGGTTGGACATGACTTGTGTGAAGATGAAGCTGGTTGTTTGAGAGTTACTGTGTTCGAATGCCGTGTGCTGGCGACGTGGCATGAGATACTTGATCTGCATCACACTTCCATGCAATGTCACCAGCAGGATTCCATATACGAGGTCTACTGGTTGCTGATGCTGAACATGCATTTGGCGTCCGCTGCACACCATCACAATCGGCAATTTCGGCAGCTGTTCAACGCACCCATCAAACGCCTCCTCGAAATCACCAACGTAAGATCACCCATCCATCGCGCTTCTTTGGGCAAGTGGTCGCGGGTGCTCGAGGACACGAACAAATCAGACGCAGTGCGTTAGGATAGCGGGTGGCGCGCCCAAGCAGCCAAGCGAAAGCTTTGCAGCGGAGCGTTGTTCCCTTCAGGTCAAGCGGCACTCTATCAAGACGTTACATCGCCCGGCTCATTGCTTGTGCGTGCTTAGCGCAGAGACAGAGGCGAGCAACGCACCTGTGGTCAGCGACGTCGGTCGCAGGTGGATGCTTGCCTGCCGGGCAATTGAGGAGGTGGATTCAAATAAAGAGGGGTGTGTCCACTCGATGAATCGTTAAGGTTTTTAGAATTCATCCTCTGGAAACTTGCCTGTCCTTACCATTGACTATCGTCGGTGGTTGCGCGACTTTCAAATAAGATATGGCACAGGCTCACGAAACCACTGCGTAAGTACTGTATTGCATCGAGCATATCCTTGATTCCGCTCTCGTATCGCGGGTAAGGCTGACTGTTGGAGTAGGGCCGAGCAGTTGGTAAACATGCAGGCTGAGGCAAACCAAAAGCCGCATCTCTTCGGCGCCTCCGTGAACGATGCCAACGTCGGCGCAAACGTCCATGTCGCAGACGAAAAGGAAATTATCGAGAAGCAAAGCGGCAGTAACAGCTCTGGTGCTTCCGTGCGCCTAGCCGACCACGAGGAAGAAGATGGTCTTGGTGGTGTCGCGCCCACGGCTGAGGAGCTCCGCACTCTTCGCAAGGTCGGCGAGCCTCTACCCAAGTCTGCTTTCTTGGTAGCTGTTGTCGAGCTCTGTGAGCGCTTCACGTACTATGGTGCCTCGGGTCTTTTCCAAAACTACATTGCGCGCCCGCGTAGTGGAGAGCTTGGTCGTGGTGCGCTCGGCATGGGTCATCGGGGCGCCACCGGTCTTTCGACGTTCTTCCAGTTCTGGTGCTATGTTACTCCGATTCTTGGTAAGAAATCTAATTATCTGAATCACCAGAGGATATCTGTTAACATGGAGTTCAAGGTGCCATTATCGCTGATCAATACCTCGGAAAATACAACACCATCGTCATCTTCTGCGGCGTGTACATGGTTGGTCTCCTCATTTTGACATGCACATCCATCCCAGCGGCTCTTGACCATGGCGCCGGACTCGGTGGTTTCATCGTTGCCATCATCGTTATCGGTCTAGGAACTGGCGGTATCAAATCGAACGTTGCACCGCTCATCGCGGACCAGTATAACAGGAAAAAAATGGTCATTGGCCACGACAACAATACTGGCGAAAAATTCATCATCGACCCTGCAATCACCATCCACAGGATCTACATGGTGTTCTACTTTTGCATCAACGTCGGTTGCTTGTCCCTGCTCGCTACACCCTACATGGAGCGCGATATCGACTTCTGGTCCGCCTTCCTGCTGTGCCTCTGCGTCTTCTTCGTGGGTACGCTCGTCCTTGTTCTCGGTCGCAAGGTCTACGTTGTTCGACCACCGCAGGGCTCTGTCATCACTGATGCTTTCCGCGTCATGTGGTTGATGATCAAGACGCGCAAGATGGATGGCGCAAAGCCCTCGTATCAGGCTGGACTTGGAAAGACCACTGTGCTGCGCTGGGATGACCACTTTGTTGAGGAAGTGAAGCGTGCGCTTGTAGCTTGCAAGGTTTTCTGCTTCTATCCCATCTACTGGGTCGTCTACGGTCAATTCTCGAACAACTTCATCACCCAAGGTGGACAGATGGCCACCCACGGCATTCCCAACGATCTGATGCAGAACTTCGACCCCATCGCAATCATCGTATTCCTGCCCCTCGTCGACCAGGTGCTAATGCCCTTCCTCCGCAAGAAGAAGATCCCCTTCCCTCCCATCAACCGTATCGTAACCGGGTTCTGGGTCGCTTCCCTCGCCATGGTTTACGCCGCCGTCATCCAATACTACATGTACCAAACCGGCCCCTGCTACGACCATCCCAACTGTGAGGCAGCAAAGGGCGCCGACGGCGTCCTCCACGGCAACAACATCCACATCGCCGCGCAAACCGGCGCATACATGCTCATTGGTATCTCCGAGATCTTCGCCTCCGTCACCGGTCTCGAATACGCATACACCAAAGCGCCTCCCTCCATGAAATCCTTCGTGCAGTCCATGTACCTCCTCACGAACGCCTTCGGATCCGCCATTTCCGAAGCACTCAACCCCGTCCTGTACGACCCGAATATCCAGTGGATGTACGTTGGTCTGGCGGTAACGAGTTTCATTGCTGGATGTCTTATTTGGATTATTTTCCACCATTTGAATGAGACGGAGGATGAGATGAATCAACTTGATCGCGATTATGACAAGGATGAGACGTTGAGGAGGAGTAGTGTGCATGCGGATCGGACGGTTGGACTGCATGATAAGGACGCGGAGAAGGCGTAGGAGAGATGTGTTGTATGATTATGCGAGTAAACGCGATTTTTTGGGAGATGCTAGTGTAGAGGAGAACTGGCATCGGATAGTGAATAAGATACCCTCACTTTTACACATGTTCTTTTCCCCATGTTATGATGAGGTATTTGCAATGATGTACTTTCGAAAGCGACCCGAAGCTAATGGTAGGCACAGAGATTTCCACACATAAATATCGAAACACTGCCCTATTGTACACATTAATACTACCGCAGGTTATCAACTATGAGGAGTCTGATCTAAACGTCTATAGTCTTCCTGTCACGGGCACAGCCTCGCAAACTCATCTGGCCTTTTAAGGCGAGAGAGGCTTCAACGGCGACCTGTAACCTACACATTTTTATGACTTATAGCCATTCCTATTCAATATCCTAGTGCCTCCGGTGATGGCGACTTCCTGCGCACGTGCCGCTAAGCTACTCTAGAAGGGGCTTAGCGCCGGTAGTGATGATGAATTACGGCGAGCCGGTTCGCGCGACTCCAGATACCGGGTTGCGCGACACGTTCTTCTCCAAACTACGAGACCTACTATAGACTCTAGGCGCCCTTTAGGCTCGTCTTCTCAACGCAGTGGTTCGTCAGGTACGAGCGGCGATCCTGCGAGGCATCTTCTGGATTCGTATTGCTTGTGCTAATATTAGAACTCGCGCCATGTTGCCTCTTAACGGCTAGTCCTTCGTATATCACCACGCGTCAACTATTGTTTCTCGTGTTTTGCTGTGCCTTTACATCGGATTTCAGAATCCTCGATATTCGCACACTTCCGTTCTAGTCATTCGTTGGAGTTGGGCTTGCCAGCATTGAGCGCATCAAGGCTCCTGCTAACCCGGACAACGTCATTAAGCCTTTCCCCTTTACCAACTACAACGACACTTCTTGAGACATCAAACCCTGGAACTTAAAACTCAAGATTACTCAAAACAGCCTACAAACATCCACGATAATGTCTCTCCCACCGTTTACCTCAACAACAACCTCCTTCACCACAATCTCAAACTCCCTCCCCTCGACAAAATTCACAATCCCCACCGAAGTCCCCTCACTCTTCTCCTTCGGCCCCGCCTTCTCCTGCTTCGCAAACTCTGTCTCTAGAGCCACGCCCTTGCCGTCTCAGTATCCCAAGGACAATCCTGGCGGCGCCGCAGCTGCGTGCGCCATCTCCAACGACATCGAAGTCAACGACCATGCCTTCTGGGACCTGTATGCGTGCTGCAAGAGCTTAGATATGGATGCGGGAGGGCACCCGGATCTTTGCACGGCGCAGTGCGCGGCGGGCGAGGGGCAGACCTGGCAGGAAATGGCTGAGTGTTTGAGTAAGAGGGTGGAGGTTGTTGTGTGTAAGCCAGCGAGTGGGGGATTTTTTGAGAATGGAACGAGGTCGACTGGGTATGGGAGTAGTGGTGTGGCGAGTCAGACGAGGACGAGTAGTGCGAGTGGGAGCGGAAGTGCGACGGGGAGTGCTTCACAAACTTCGGGATCGGCTGGGGCGGGAAGTACGGTTGGTATAATGCATGTTGGGGGCTCAAAGGCTGGAGTGATGCTATTCGCGGTGCTTGCTATCGGATCGTTCGCGGGAATGATGTTGTGAGAAGATCGGCCTCTTGTTTGTGTGAAGCGTCAGGGCTGAGTAGGTGGTGAATCATCCTTCTCATCATCACTTCCACCACTTTCGCCCGCTCATCACTCATTTTGAATGATCACGTCACGTTTGTCCCCTCTTCTCTGCTTTCTGCAGTCACTACGCAACAAGAGACTTATATCTTGGACTTGAGCTATCTAAGAACATTAATCACACACCCTCAAACACATCTTAGCCATAACAACGATGCCAAGGCAGACCCATCATTGGCTGTACCCCGACTATGCCAGTCGCTTGATTGAGGAAATCTCCCTTCGAAAGACTACCCCACGTCTCGAAGACAGACTCTTGGATGAATGCTTTTGGGAGAGAGAAAATTGTTGGTGGGGCGCATATTGTGGCGCAGGTGGATGGGGATGTCCGGATTGTTATAGAGTGGGTGAGGGTAGATGTCATTGAGTGTCACAGTGAATGAGTCACAACACTTTTGAGGCCTGGTTCTCAGGAGTCTTGAAGATATGCAGATCAAATTGCTGGATCATAGGATCGCTTTCTTGATTTGTTTCTGCTTCACTTTCCTACAACACTTCTCTCGTTGCGCCACGAAAGTAAATCCTGCATGCGCAGTATGATCTCCTCTCTGTTCTCCGCGCCATAAGATCCGTCGATCCGCACCATCTCCTCTTCTATAATTCGGCAATTTCTGTCCGCTACAAACTTCTCAATCGCGTCCCAGTCGTAGGGGTGCAGAGGCGTCTTCCGAACCACCACTTTCAGCCCCTTGAGTTGACTTGAACACGGCCAATGAAAGGATAGCGATAACGGCTCTTCCGCCGCAGGATAATACCCTCCTCTCTCCATCTGGAAAGATATCCACTCAATAGCCTCTTTCTGTTCCTCACTCAAGCGATGCAACACATGTCCGAGGAAACCTCCCTCGCGAGCCAAAACTCCCATATATTACAGCTGAATGGCAGTAATCGGCTTTCGTGATAAGTCTGGCGACACACTTGCAACAAGTTAAGAAATGCGACCATGTTTTCCCGCAGTTCAGCACGGAGACAGATTCTCTTGGGGTGTGGGAATCCTTGATGCTGGCCTCGATCAGGTTTGTAGACACTTCTTTGCTCATGAGTCAAAGCATCAATTAGTCACTTCCACAGTGCATATCAGCCAGCCCTTTCCTTCCGAAATTTCCGCAAGGACTTCTTCTTCGGAAAATACTGGCTCTTCACTACTGAGTCGTGCCTGCACACATCCCAAATATTGCACGAGAAAGGTAGTTATCTCGCTTCGTGATAAGTCTGTCGACATAAATAGAGCAAGGAAAGGAACATGCGCGTGTTGAGCGATGTTTCGGCGCGAATGTAGATTTTACTAACAGGTGCGCAGGGAAAGTGACAGTCGTAGCCTTGCCAGTATTCAGCAGGTAGGATGCGGTTGCCGCCGAGAGTGTGATACCAGATATTCAGGCGGGGCTCGGTTGGGAGGCTGAGGAGTTTGGAGTGTGGTTGGGCTGTGTATCTGGTGTATCATCAGGTTAATCCAAGGCAAGTGTGGAGAGCAAGTCAAGCTTGACTTGGCTGCGCTTTTCGCTCTGCTTCGATTTGTTCATTGGGGCTTAAGGAGAATTTGAAATCTGGACCCATTGGGGCAAGCAGTCTTTCATATGTGGGAGAATATGTAGAAGGCATCCGGGATGTTAGCAGCCGCGCCGCCCTCGCTTGTTCGTTGACACGACGCATCAACATCAAACTCCCTCGAAGATAGCGTGGTAACGTCATCCAGTATCCACAAGCTCGTTCGTTGATACTCCCACAGAATTTGGAAGAACCTTGAATATCATATGGGAACACGAAGTGACCCGGCACCCAGTATACTATGCCAAAGGGGCGGCTTCAAGGATGTGACACACGATGTCAACAGAGAAAGAATCTTCAATTGGTATTTTGCCTTGCTGTAACACTCATCCAAAACAATCCTTATTCCTCCCACATCCCCAGCCGCATCTACCGCCCACTCTGCCTCTTCCTCTTCTCTCTCTCATAAACATTCTTCTCCCTGCCCTCCTCGCCCTGGATCTCCGCCACAAGCCTCTTGTACTTGCTCTCATACGCCGCATCCTTCTCCTTCTTCTCGCGCAACTTCTCCCTCGCAATGAAATTCGAGTCCTTGCGGAGTTCCCTGAGCGCACCCTTCTTCTCGCGCTTGTACTCCTTCTGTAGCTTCGCGGCTTCTGAGCGCTCCTTGTCAGGGTCGTAGTGCTTGTTAGGGTCGAAGGATTCTTCGAACTTGGGAATGCTGGTTTTGATGGGGAGAGGGCGGTGGTCGTGCAGGAGTTGGGGACGGCGGCGGAGACGGGCGGTGGTGAGGCGCGCGTTGAGGGTTTGGAGGGTCGATTTTTGGTTGGCGGATTTGAGGGGCGCGATAAGGGGGGTAAAGATCTCGGTAAAAGAGGGGGAGTTTGACCAAAGGTCGGCGGCTGTGAGGATGTTTTTACTATGTGCGGCGAGGATAGCTGGGGTGGTATGTGGCGACTTCAGGCAGAGCGATGTGTAGCGGATCAGCTCTGGCACATATCGTTTGGATAGTCTCTGGTACTGAAGACATACTGCGCCAATATATGCTCCCGTAGCAACATCCTTGGTCGAGTTGGGCGTGGTGAGACCCATCCAGCGAGCCATCACCGTGATGGCAGGAGTCACGACTTGGTGGAAGTGATCAGATGTGGGGTATGTGGTGCCAATTGCAGTCAGAAGCGCCAGATCTCCTGGAGTAGGATCGTTCGATGCTTGGATTTGCTTCAGGTGCTCTCGGAACTGTGTCGCGATTCGCGCAGAGTAAGATCTCGATAGAGAATGGATATGGCGAATCATGGATTCAATGACAGTCAAAGAAGCGGGCGGTGTTTGGTCCGAGAGGTATTTAACGTGGTCGACGAGTGCGCACGCAAAGTCGGCAAGCTTGTTCTTGTTGTCGGAGTGCAATCCGGCATGATAGAGCGCTCGTATTCTCTGGATAACGGTTGGAACGTCAGAAGCAGCAACGTCCTTGAAGACCTTGAGGAGCTCCTCGTGTGACCGCGGACATGGGTACGTGTACGCAAGCTTGGAGGATGTAGTGTCTGCACCGATAGTGAGTACTCCATTGACGGCTTTCGATTGCGCCTTTGGCTTTTCAGGCAAGACGTCCTTCAAGAAGTCTGCATCATCCTCGTCCATGGCCATGGTATCGTCAATCTCTGAAGCATCATCCGACTCATCTCCCGAGATGTCAGCCTCAGAATCAGTAGCGACAAGATCGTCGTCCAGAATGAAGTCGTCCTCATCGTCCACGCCTTCCGGTCTACTCGACGGTTGGGCCGCAGTCTTGAGCCCAAACTCTGCCGCATCATCGTTCTCACTGTCGAACTCTTCTTCTTCGTCATCGTCAACCTCTTTCTGCTTTGGCTCCTCGTCGTCGCTAACAGGCTCGCCTCGCATGCGCTTCATGCGCTTCTCCTCCAGTTTCTTCAAGCGTTTAGCCTCCTCCCGAGCCTTCTCCTCTTCGGTCTTTGTACGTTCTGTAGGCTTTGCACGAGCATCTTGCAACATCTGACGAACCCTCGTGTCATACTCCTTGTCCTTCGCAGCCTGCGAGCTTCCTGCTAGAAGCGCGGCGCGGTCCGCGTTCATGCCAAAGTCGCCTTTCGGTGCCTCCTTGGGCGCTTCCGGCTCGGGCTTCTTGTTCATGTGACCCCGTAGCGCGGCCAGAACATCGTTCAAATCCTTGTCGAGCTCTTCTCGCAGATCGTCGTCGTCTTCTTTCTGTGCTTGGCGCTCGTACTTGTGCAGCTTCGACTTGGCGATGACCTCCTTCATGACCTCGGCCTTACTCTTCTTGCGCTCTGGCTGCTCTTCCTCTGGCGCTGCATCTTCTGGCTCCTCGCCATCAACATCGTCTCTCCGCCTCTTGCGCTTCAGGAAGCCATCCTCTCCGTCGCTCGAACCACTAACGCTAGCAGCATCGTAGTCCTCCTCGTCGCCAATCTCGTGGTCGAATGTCATGCTCTGTCCGCCGTGCGTGAGCTGAAACTCATCATCTCCATCCTCGAGATCAAACACATTCCCACCTCTCTTTTTCTGCTGCTCCCTCTCGAATCTCGCCATCATCTTGTCTTCCAAGCTCATAGTTGGATCATCCTCACCGATTCGGCGATCAAGAATCCCTCCAACCTTGTTCCTGCGGTTCATCTCCGGCAGCAGAGACTTCTTGCGCGCCTCTTCGCCCTGGCTCTTCGTGACGCCCGGTCGGCCAAGCACTCTCTTGCTATTATCCGCATTCTGGCTGACATACTCGAACTTTTTGGGTCGCGCGAGGTGTTTGAACTCGAAAGGATTAAACGATTCGCGAATCGAGGCGAGGGCCGAATGTCTCTGCGCGCGGGCGTCGGCGTTCTTGTTCTGCGATTTCTTCTGCTTCTTCGATTTCTGGGGTCCCGTGATGCCTTGCTCGCGGAGCGAGGCTTTGAGCCGCTTGAGCTGTGAAGGCGGCATCTCGATCAGAAGCGTGAAGCCGTGGAGCTTGGAAGGCGTGGAGAAATGCTCGTCGGCCAACGCGAGATGCGCCTTCCGTCCAAAATTTCGGCCAAGATTTCGGGGTCCACTTAGGTCAGGACATGGGACCCCTGCAAGTGCCGACATCATCGCTTCCACGCGACAGCCTTGTGGACATTCACCATTTCATGTATCCAAACTGTCGTGTATGTCTTGCGCGATGACCACTTACTCGCTACCATGGCTCCCAGTATAGCCAACATACCCGACCACTACCTGTGGCTCGGTCTCGGTAACCATCCCTCTATTAGACCCAACCATCTACACCACTAACACCCCACCCAGGCGTCTTCACCTTCATCGCCATCCAACAAGTCTCCCACGGGCTCCTCCACATCCGCACCCTCACCGAAATACACCGCCTTCCACACCCGCGGCCATCCCACCCCCCATCCCCCACCCACCAAGAAGACACCATAAAAACCTCCTCCCTCCTCACGCTCGCAACATCCCCAAACCTCGACATCCGCACCTCCGCCACCAAGATCCTATGCCAGCGCTTCTTCGCCTCTCCTAGCGCCAAGAAACTCTGGCAGAAGGATTTGCAGAGTAACGATCCGGAAATCAAGCATCGCGCGCAACTCGTATATAATCTACTCAGCGAGCACGATGTCGGGCTTGCGATGCCGCGCGAGCGGTGGCGCGTGCATCAGCCGTCGCTCGCAACGCTGGAGCTCGATGTACAGGATTTGAGGCGGCGCCGGCGCGAGGCGGTGGTTATTCATGATGGTGATGTGGATCGGCCGGTGGGCGAGGAAGATCTGTTCATGCGTGATGCTGGGGAGGAGGGAGGGGAGATTGGAGCTCTAGAGGACCACGATTTCGTTTCGGAAGGGACGGCCGAGAGGGAACCAGCAGATGCTCTGGCGCTGTTTGAGAGACTGCGAAGTATGAGATAGAGACTACAAGGGGAGTCATATTCAGTGCTTTTATTTATGATACCCGACCATGCGTATGCATTACTTTAGAACGAAAGCAGGTAATCAATTTTGAATGATTCTTTGAATTGTGTTTGTTGTTACAGTCCTACATCATCTCGTCTGCTGACGAGGCATGGGTATTTTCTATACATGTCCATACAGGAATGGAGTTCGTGTCTTATGTACATAGAGTGTGAAAGGAAAAGATTGGGTAGCGGAGTGCTGTAGCATTATTCCTTCTTCGCGGGCTTCTCCTTGGCGCTGGAGTCTTCGCCCTTGGATGCGCGGTCATCTTGCTCGGTGCGCTCTGCGCTTCCGCCGAGTAAGTCGCCAGTGCTGGCCTCTGCTTCTTTGCTTTCGGCTTCTTTGGCTTCTTTCGACACTTCGGTCTCCTCGTTGGACTTGGGCTTGTCATCTTCGTCGATGTTCTCGTGGTCCTTGGGTGCAGAGGCGGCCTTGTCTTGGGAGCCCTTGGATTGCTCGTTCTCCTCTTCGATGAGCTCTTGCTGCTCCTTGAGGACTTCAAGACGCTGCTTGTTGGTAGCGGCACCCTCGGCAGTATGGACCTCGAGTTCGATCTCGTGGTAGAGCTCTTCAGGAATACTGGACAGTACGGCCTCAAGAGCATCAATTTGGGACGTCATCTCCGCCTCTTTGCCCTGTGCGTACACAAACGCATTGGCAAGAACCAGGAGAGTGGAAGGAACGCCGTGCTGAAGACGGAGATCGAGCCAAGAACCTAGGTCGTCCCGAAGACGGCCGGGTGACACACCGTAGGTACGCAGACCACGGCTTGCGCAAGCAGTCTGCAGCTCTGGAACGGAGAGGGACTCGACACCTTCGTATGCAATGGATCGGTCGTCACGCTTGATCTGGCGCATGCGAACACGGACTTGGTAACGCAGGATGTTGTCTGTGCCGAACGATGGAATGTTCATGTAGCGGCAAATGGAGACAAGCTGTGGCCTGGACAGATTGTCGAGCGTCAAGTCATCCTTGAAAATCTTGCACACTTTGATGATGTCCTCTGCAGACGGCTTCTCGCCGGTCATTCGGACCTTTTCTCGTTAGTACAGGTACTAGATTGTAGATAGATGAATGACCAACCTTGCGGAAAAACTCTGAGAACTCCTCCTTCTTTGCGTTTTCTGCAGAGATGGGCAGGCCAGTCTCCTTTAAAGTCTGGCGGAGGAAGTCGCTGACATCTTTTCGGGTGGCCCGGAGTGTTGTGGCCTTCTTGTCCTTGGACGACTGACCCTCGAATGTGCTTGGAAGCATATTGGGGAACAGCTTGAGCGCGACTGGGAGCAGCAATTCGGCAAATGGAACGATGACAAAGGGCAAGAACGGGACCAGACGAGCAAGATCTTGAACTGTGCGTTGCAACTATCGTCTGAATTAGCATTCGTCGCCTGGTAGATGGAGACGTGACGCACCTGTCGACGCTCTCGTCGAGTAAGTTCGTATCCAGCAGCCATCTTCAACGCCAACTTGGAACTGATCCTGACTTCAGCCACCAGCAGCTTCGTGCCGTCCCAGTAATGCAGCAGCTCCTTCTTGATCTTCTGTCCGAGGGTCAACTTCTTCTTCTCTTCCTCCTTCTTTGAGAGTGCCTTCTTCTCGGCTGTAGTATCCACGTCCGCCTTCTCTTTTGCCAGCTCCTTTAATGTCCTGGCATCCTGCGCCACCGTCTTCGGATGCGCAGTTGGACCCGACTTGGGGATTATGGTGTCCTTCTCAAGCGGTAGAGCTTCTTTCTTGGATATCTGTTGCTGCTGGTCCTGCTTAGAGAGCGGTTTGCTTGCTTGCTTGGCATCGAAGCCAGGAGGCGGGTAGTTTTGGGAGGATGACGACGTCGATTCGGTCTGCAAGAACCGAAGAGGAATAAGTATTGAAACTGCTGGAGAGCTTCTGTTCAAGGGCCGATGAGGACGAATAGACGTTCGGATGCCAGCTCGGAAAACTGCGGGCGCTGCCCGGGAGGCAGCTCTTGTGGCATACATTGCGCCGGGATGCGATGACGAAAAAGTAGGGAGCGACAAGCAGTTGAATTTGGCAATTAAAGTGCGGATGGTAAAAGGGTTGTTGGTAATGTACAATAGTGGGATGGAAAGTAGAAAATGGTGGATATGCAAGGAACGAGAATGATGGCCGCTGACGCAAAAAGAGCCGTTCACGGAGTTTAGCTTTCTAGAAGACCGTCGATCCAAAGCTTGGCCTCGGGGCGGCGAAATGTCAACCCGACTGCGCCCTGAAACTCGTGACATGACGACGATGGGTGTTTGGGGCGACAAGGCGACACTGCACAGCGAATGAACCGAGGCCTAGGCGCGTCTGCGCTATGGCTGTCGAACAGCTGTCATCCCATGCTGAGGGCTGCTCGGTACCGGTCGAACGCCCCGAGCACGGTTGGAGATCTCCGAGTCGCGGCGCGCGGGTTGGAGAAAGTCGCTGGCCCCTCACTGATCCGCACTCAAGCCCTCGTTCTTGACTTCCGCAAGATCTGGCTACTTGCTCGGTCCTTATTCTTCCTCTCTGCATCTAGGTGCAGTGATCCTACATCGTCTATTGTCCTCATCACATCATCGCAACCGCAATGGATTGGTGACAGCACCCTCCCAACGGAGCTTGTGGCCTTCCATTCCACCGTATTTTGCGCATTCATATCCAGCGACAACCTCCCACACTCATAGTTTACCTCCTGCCATTTGCCTAACATGGCTTTCCCACAACTGTCAAAAGCGGCGCGCCTGATCCTGGTTGGCGCGCCGGGCGTTGGCAAGGGCACACAGACCGAGCGCTTGATGAAGAAGTTCACGGATCTCTCTTCCATAAGCTCTGGCGACTTGCTGAGGAAGAACGTGAGGGAGCGGACACCTCTCGGTAGTTGCAGCCACCTATGTTGAAGTGACATGTCTAATGCGATGCAGGCATCAAAGCCGAGCACTTGATGAAAACCGGCGCACTGGTTCCGGATGCTATGATTTTGCGACTGATTGTCAACGAGCTCACGACACGCGGATGGATACGAGACAGCACCATTCGGCCGTATGCTGTATATTCTAGCTCGGTCGAGATGGAAGACACAACAGTGGACTCTGTGCACATTCCGTCAGAAATACGAACGTCACGATACACCTTCTCAGATCGGCCATCGACCTCTTTCATACTGGACGGCTTCCCCAGGACCGCGGGTCAGGCAATCCAACTGGATGCGATCGTGCCCATTAATTTGGTCGTGAATCTGAACACGCCCACCGACATCATCATCGATCGCATCTGCAATCGCTGGGTACACGAACCTTCAGGGCGAGTTTACAACACGACATTCAACGCGCCCAAAGTTGAGGGCAAGGACGATGTCACAGGCGAGCCTCTCACTCGACGCGCGGATGATGACCCGGAGGTGTGGAAGGCACGGCTGAAGCGCTTCAAGGAGAACAACGAGCCGCTGCTCGAACACTATGACAAGCTCGGCGTTCTGTGGGAGGTGAAGGGGAACAGTAGCGACGAGATCACGCCGAAATTGTTTGAGGAATTCAGCAGGCGATTTGGCGCCGAGAGCTGAGAAGCACGGCCTTGTATGGCTTCAAGCCCGTTCGTTGCAGTAAAACTTGCTGGACCACTCCACAGCGATGCGTGTAGGGCATCTGGGTTTTCTTACAGCAAGCGGTGTCGTGTTCAATGTGGCAACTGCCAGCACGCGGCTTCCCATTCACTATTCACCATTCACCAGTAAATATTAGGTGGACTGCGTCTTGTACTATAGCGGCCAGGTCCGCATTTCTGTAGACATTACTAATTGGCTCACTCGCTATGCACTTTGCGCCAAACATGCACCTGTCGTCGTTCGATGATGTTGAACGCAGCGCTGACGACTTCGGCGCCATGTACGATCGCATTCGCGTCCTAGCACCTGCGCGCGAGGCGGAATCGACGTTAGCGTGGGCGTCAGACCCCAGCGACGTCACAAGCTCGACCCACGTCTCACCAACATGTACGCCAACCACATCCGAGCCTGACCTTGAAGACGTGCTTGACGACCCCGAATACGATAAGATTAGCGATCGCGACGACATTGCTGAAGACGAAGCCTGCTTTCGAAGAGAGCCTACAGCGGTCCGCAGACGCGCAATGGCCGAAGACTTCAGCGAGGGGAAGCTTGAGACCATCGTCGACAGCCCCCAGAAGGAGAATGCTGGCACACAGACGCAATATGTCTCGTACCAAATCACTACCAAGGTTGGTAAATGACCTGAAGCTCTTTGCTGCCAGAAAAGCTCACACGTGTTCTGCCTAGTCCGACTTCCAGTCCTTCCAGAAGTCCGAGTTCTCCGTCCGCCGCCGCTTCACAGACTTTGTTTTCCTATGGAAACAGCTGTCAAAAGAATATCCGCAATGTGCTGTACCGCCGCTCCCAGACAAGCACAAGATGGAGTATGTGCGAGGAGACCGGTTCGGCCCGGACTTCACACAACGGCGGGCGCATTCACTGCACCGCTTCCTAAAGCGCATGGCATTGCATCCTGTGCTACGAAGGGCAATGCTCTTCATCACATTCCTCGAGACGCCCGACTGGAATCAGCATATGAGGGGCAGGACGTCAAGAGCTGCAAGCGGGTCCGATACCGGTGGAGGCATAATGGACTCGGTAGCAGACACTTTTGTCAACACATTCACCAAGGTGCACAAGCCCGACAAGCGATTTACAGAAGTCAGTGATCGGGCGAACAAGCTGGTCGAGGATTTGAACAACATTGAGAAGGGCACGGTCAAAGTCGCTAGGCGGCAGGGTGACTTGGGGACAGATTATGCCGACCTAGCGACACAGTGCCAGAAGCTGACCTCTCTGGAGCCTGCCGTCGAGGGTACACTGACGTCGTTCGCTGCATCAGTAACCACTACATCACAAGGCTTCAAGGTACTGCGAGACCACACAGATCAAAACTACCTCACCAGTTTACGAGACATGGACGCGTACATCCAGGCAGTCAAGACCCTGCTCCGCACGCGTGAAGCGAAACAGCTCGATTTTGAGAGCCTCAGCGAATATCTTGCCAAGTCAGCTGCCGAACGCGACCAAATGGCCAGCCAGCACGGCGCAGGCCTGGGTGCATCAGGCTTCCTGCGGTCCAAGGTCGAAGACTTCCGCGGCATCGACCACGAGCAAGCTCGGCGCCAACGTGTCCGTAAACTCGAAGTCGAAATTGAACGCCTTACCAGTGAAGTGGAGAACGCGAAGAAAGCAACCGAAGCCTTTGACGAGCACACCGTCAAGGAGGTATCGGACTTTGAACGCATCAAAGCTGTCGAGTTCAAAGACACCCTGGGTGATTTTGCAGACGCACACGTGGATTTCTTCCAAGGCACCATCGAAACGTGGGAAAAGTTTCTCGAAGATATGCGCAAAGAGGAAGATCAAAGGAAGGCGGCGGCTGGAGCTTCATAGAAGGAGCCACAGTGCACGCGGACGCCGAGGGAGGCACAAATGGCTGCGAAGTGGTATAATCAGCAGGCGTCTGCAGATAGGGGATTTGGAGCGTTTGGAATGGATATGTTGGGGCTCAAGTAGGTGCTTGGTTGTCTCACCGCAAGGACTGAGTGAATGGGAGCTTTGCGGGAGCGGTGCCTCGCGATGACATTAATATCCCGCAAGATTTTCAAAGACAGCAAATTGCACTACTCAGAACCGCGAATCACTCACCCTCAAACAGCTCCCCAACTTCTTTACGTTAACTTCTTCTCTACCATACGTCTCGCCCGCATCCTTACGCGTTCATGTCTCGTAACGACACATCGCCTTCAGCCGTTATGCCTACCTCAATTCTGCCCATCTCCATCTTGAGCCTCTCAAAAGCTTCTTTGGGAACTTCAGGTTTTTTCACGCCTCCCTTGCGGATCGACTTGTCGCCTTGCCCGTATTCGTACGCAACAATGACCACACGTCTCAGCCCCGTAAGCTCCTGTAGGTCAATTGCGAAATCGGCATCAAGCACATTTTCCAAATGCTCCTCCGCTGAACCCCACGGAACCAATTTCTATACTTTTGGATATAACTCGGCCGACACACGTAATAAGCTGAAACCCGCAATTAAGCAACCGCATCCCTCTGTTGAGCAGTCAATACGTCGATCCAGGTGCGGCAATTCCGGGCTTGCGGATACTCAAAGACGTTGAGCGTGTATGGTAGGAGAGAGGCCTGTCGACATGTTTTTAGGGTGGCGAAGAGGAAAGGATGGGGTTCCCACGTTGCACTTTGGACGTCGATGTCTCGCACCTCAACGGCAAAGCCGAATTGTGTTCCGGGATTTGCTTGGGCGCGTCTCGAGAGACCGCCGAGCATGTAGTGGTAGATGTTGTTGCGCAGCTCGGCTGGAAGACGTAGAAGAGGGGAGGCGGGCTGTGCACTGCCAGAGGTTAGCCGAGTAGAATGTGCTGAAATGATGTTTCTTTATTTGGACCTACGTTGTTGGTAAACGCTGCATCGGCCTATCACCCACAGAGTAGGCGCTGCTCATAATTGCTACGAATTGGGGCTTTCTGATGTAGCGCGGTCGTATTCACAGGGTTGGTGGTAGTTATAGTCTAGCTCAAGGCAGCAGCATGGAGACTTAGCGAAAGCAGACTGATGGTTGGCGGTAACATTTTAGACAAGGAGCTATCAAGGAAAGAGCGTCTCCCTGCTCAGAGAGTAATATTGATCATTTCAAACGTTGATGTGTATTGGCGAACAGGAGATATTTGTCAAAGAGCCATTATTGATTATTCTCCGAGAAAGGCTACATCATTGCGCCTGGTGAAGCTTATATTTGCTCCGTGTAAGTCAAATGTGTACACTGTATTGACCTTTGCCCTTGCCCGCCGTGTCAATGAGACGGATGCTTGACGTACGGTTCGAACGTGACGCTCACCGAATCTCGACCCAATTCCATCTTCATCCAAGCCATTGCTTCCATCATTCTCCTGTAGTTGGATTTCGCCTTTGACAGTAATTCTTGATTTTTCTGATCTTCTGGCCAATCGAGATCTATGTACGAGTCGACCGTGAGAAGTTTAAGGCCTTTCAGGATAAGCAGTAATCGGTGGGTTGAGCGATCCACGACGTGTGCTGCATGGTAACGCATGTGTCTAATGAAATCGTCTCCCATAACAATCTCATACTGCTCGGCCACACTCCAGTCGTAAGCCTCGTTGCAGGAGATTCTGATCATGCTGATCTCGTTACGTTGCCATTCAGGCAGATTTTCGACGAATTGAAGGAATGAATAACTCGGGTACGCATCAAATGTGTTGAGAACGAAGGGCAGACGCGCCGATTCGCTGTAAGCTTGTCGACAGGACTGTACGATCGAGAGGAAGTGCCGCGGAAACTGCCAAAGTTCCTCCGGCGCAGGCCTTATCGACAGAACTTGTATCCGGCACCATGAAGATGAGTGCGGGGCCATGATAGCGAGTCCGCCAAGCACGTAGTTGTAGATGGTGTTGCGAAGTTTTGCGGGCAGGCGTAAGAAGGGCGAGTCGCGCTGATTCTTGAGGTATCTGCGATGATTAGTACACTTTCCCAAACGGCCGACACGATTACACTTACAGCGCTTCTCGTGCCTCAGTCGCTTCGATATTGCTTAAGACGTTCTGCTGAGTAACCAGTTCCTTAGACATGGCGGCACTGGACTCGAGCATTTGGGAGTCGAGTGATGCTTCAGTCATGGTGGTGTTGATTGTAAGTATCGAGGTGCGTTGACGTGTTGCGCAACATATAGGCACAAGCGCGCGTTCTTATCCGCAATCAGACTAGCGTGGGAACCGTGCGATGAGTCTTGGTGAAGGTGAAAGTGAAGACTACTCGATGGCAATTCGAGTAATGCTTTATATTGTAGTATCGGTTTTGATAGAACACACGAGTTAACGGACCGTTGTGTTACGACGGAGCGCCCTAGACAACGATGGCTATTCAGGTAGTCGAAATGGTCGGCTGGGATCCATGCACATGTACAAACATCATAGGTAAACAAGGAGTAGTTCAATTTCAGACTTTGGTTGCATTGCTATATATACGTGTCAAGTAGATTTCTGTAACAGACCCCGTCGTCCTAATCTGCTCTCCATGTGCAAGTGCGACAATCACTTGTAGTCAATGAAGAACTACATACAGACTCAGGTGAGTGGTTGATCCACCGTATCCCCATATCTCCAGCTATTTAGAGACTTGTCAAATTCCTAGACCAGCAAGCGGATTGTATACGTCATACACTAAGCTGTCGTATCTCTCCCAGTGTTCAGAAAGTGCCTCAAAGGCAACTTTGATGCAGTACTCTTCTTCCATACGTAATATCTTGATCAAACCCCGCTGATTTGCGCTCAAATTGTTGAGGAACCCATGGAGAATATCTGGTCTGTTATAGATGAACTCATTGACTTGGAATGGTATCAGGGCGGCTTCTGTGTTGATTTGTCGACATACGAGTAACGGTTTGTAGGGTAGGTCACCAGTTCTGGCGCTGTAGTAGATTCTTAATAACGTCATACTCGCCTCGTAACATCGACTTGAACTGCAGGCCTCCGAGGACATGATCATATATCCTATTTCTGAGCTCAGGAGGGAGAAGCATGAGCGGTGACTGTTGAGCGTTGCGGGGAGTGCTGTGGAATAAGATGTCACTTTAGAGTACGTAGTGTGGGAGTTTGAGGTACATTACATGTCGTCCTTGTCCTTGATGAGCTTATTCATTCTGGTTCATAAAGATGAGATCTTGTTGCGCAATAGGTGTCTCTTGCTACCCACACCGCACAGTGTCTACCTTTTCTTTGTAGGAGTGGTGTGGAGTAAGTGGTGAGGGCAATAAAAGCTAGCGTGCAAAGGCGGGAGCATCATGCGCTATGTGGTCAGTGCTTTGGAACACTGGGCTAGAAATCCTTGGAAGGTGAAAGAGAAGCGTCGATCATGCACATCTCCAAAAACAATATCAATCTGCCCTAACGCCGATTCGAACTCTCGAACCTTAAAGCACAGCAGACGACATTAGCAAAAATAGAAATTACTAGGCGAGTTCTGTAACCTGCACGTCCTAACCCGTGACTACACGATAGCTGGGGCACAAGGAACCACAGGCACTACCTACTAAGCACCGTTCTTTTTCTATGGGATATTTTTGAATTTTTTCAATAATATAGTTCTTTGTTTTGTGGGAGTCAAAGTTAATATGAGTAGGAGATCTGTTTGTGAGACATTGGGATACACGTGCGCGCAAGCGTAAAAGGTTGTCTCATTTTAACGTTACGCATCACTTCTGATACAATTTATACACGTTATAATTGCACTATTTTTTGGTCGGCTGTATTAACCTTTTGTTTGTTTGTTCGCTTATTCATATGTTTGTACTGTAGTATTAAAAGCTCGCCTACTTGCAATGATTCTCAAGACTTTTGAGCACACGAAATAGCTCGAATATTGACCTTGCTAGTCCATTCTCCACAACGTTTATCAGATATCTCGTCCTGATTGTACCATAGTATACCTCAATCCAACACTCCTGACAGCACCACTACCTTGTCGTCTGGAGTTTTGAACTTGAAGGAGACCTTCACACCTGGACGTGCGCCTAAATGTTTTACCGCCAGCTTGATTGATGTGAGCATCTGTGCATCTGTGCTAGCCAAAGTTCCACTCCAGTAAATTGCCATATGGTTCACCGTGACCTCGACGCGCTGAAGTCCAGCCAGCCGTGTCAATGGCATATAGTCCTCGAGAGAAACATACTGACTCGTCGGTAGCAGCAACCAAAACAGTTTCATATCATCCGCTGAGTCGATAAAAGTCAGCGTCCCTGTATGGACTGTATGAATAGCGTTCCTCTGTCGCTCTGACAAGGTATTGAGAAATTGCTGAAACCCTTCACGCTTCCACAGTTGTATTTCGGCAAAGCTGAGAGGGTATAGTGCAGCTTCGTTATGTATTTGACGACAGACGAGCAGCATATGCGTGACTGGAATGATCACAGCATCCGGGTCTAATATGTTTCGGTAATGGACGTTGCCAGATCCCGGGCGAAGCCGAACACCGCGACAGACGTGTTCATAGATCTGATTGCGCAGCTCTGCGGGCAATCGAAGCAGTGGCGACTGTTGCTGGTTGCGAAGAGAACTAGAACTCATTAGCTACCATACGTATGAAGTTTGCGGGTGAGCGACTATTGACGTACATCTGTAGCTGAGCATCTGAATGATTGGTGGGCCATTGTTGAGTTTAAGACAGTGGTGTAGATATGATAGATATTTCGAAAGATATCAGTCAAGTGTCAGTAAGAGTTTGAGGGTTGAGCAAGATCTGGAGTATCCGGTATGGATCGAGATAATTGATCAGTTGAGGGTTTTGATGATTCGAGACAATTGGTGAGTTGGGCAGGTTGATGGGTCGAAGGGTACTGATAAGCCGAGGGACTGTAAGGGGTCGAGGTATAGGAAAGTTGGGCGATATCAGCAGTAGAGTTGGGTATCGAAGAGCTGGTCAGCGTAACGTAGATATTATAAAACGCTCGGACCGACATGATACGTGCATTCGGCGCTTCCAATGGGCTTTGTGAAAGGAAGGATTGGAATTGTGAACCTTGGAAGGAAACGAGACACTTGAAAGACGACTCAAGATGTTTCACTCGATCTGGATGAATTGAGTTTTTCCCAGACCGAGCATGAACTTTTGCCTAACACATCTCATTAAACAATTGATATACTGGACATGCTAGTTGAAACACACTAAACTATGATTGGTTCGTGCTGGCAAAATGAGCTGTTGTACTCAAATAACATTTGAAATTACTGGGAGTTCTCTGGAGGATTTAACCCACGTCTTGACTATGCATTTGCAAACCCCGTTTTTAAGAAATCTCATGCATTACAAAGTTTACACGAGGTACATTTACACTAAAACCACAATCTAGCTCGCATAACATTCAGCTATACTTCTGCAATCTCAAGATGTCTAGATTGTCTCCAGACTCCACCGCATCCAGCTCGCAGGAAGCATCGAACACTTTCCTTTGACTTAACTCCAATTCACATCTTAGCTTCATGAGGGAAGGCGTTCATGTGGTGTATATTGTCGACCAAGGTCGACCGAAATCTGCACATCTTTATGGACACCCATGTTCTTGACCGTGCGCTTGACTGATGCTTTCATAGGTTCCTTTTGAAGACACATCGGATCCCATGGAGAAAAGTAGGGATCAACCAACCGTACTCCCACGTGTTTTAGTCCAGTAAGCCGCGCCAATGGAAAGACATCAAATCGATTGCTTGATCCTTTTGATTGTTCTTTCAGTAGCTCGATCTCGCAGACAAAAAATTCGTCGAGATGATTGTGCAAGTTGATATGGACAACCCTGACGGCACCAACCTGCTGCTCTGTCGTACGATCTGTGACCATCTGGAATGGATGTGGAACCTTGTAGGACAGGTCGTTAAGTTCCTCGATGCTCCTTCCGGGGAGCCCTATGGCAAAGACGCTTAATTGAGCAGGGGGAGCAGAGCTGTTTCTTGATACATCTATCGGCAGGTGTATAGAACTCCCATTGTCGGATGGGGAGGGCAGCACATATGACTTTCGAAGAAACTGCGAAAGCGTTTCACCCAAAATTCGGACCCAGTGAACACATATTCCCAGATCTGATTGCGCAGCTCTGCGGGCAGTCGAAGCAGTGGCGATTCCTCTTGCTTACGGTCGAAGCTACAATCATTTAGCTAATAGGCTTGAAGATAGTGTATTGCAAACGTACATCTGTAGCTGCGCAGGCGCTATGGTCGAGGAGGCGGCTGGGTTCACAGTAGCGGCCATATCAAGCTTTAGGCAGTCGTGTCTTTCCTAGAAGGAGTTTTTTGGGCAGTGCTACTCGAGTGTTAACAAAGGGCTCGAGTCTACAAAGAGCTGGACTATTACTAGAAGCTAAGGGCTGGACTCGGTTGAGGGCTTTGACAAGTCGAGGGCTTTGAATCGGAGAATTATGGCTACCCAGCGATCAAGATATACCCAAGGGAGGGTCAGCATGACGTATACGTATCTAAGTGCTTAAACCGATGTGTTACGTGCATTGAGTGGCGAGAGAAGGGGCGTGATTGAGGAAAGAGCGGAACATTTAGTCATTGCATCCGGTACTCGGAATGGTCCCTTAGCCGTTTCCCCCCATAACAACATCTCAACCCTATTTCATCGCCAATTGCTCAACTATCTCCGCCACCTTCTCTGGAGCAGACCAATTTGGGCAATGTCCATATGGCAGGTTGACCACATCAACACCCTTACCAGTCGCTTCCGCGATCACATTAATGAAACCTTCCTGCTGCTTTGGCGTGACGACCAAGTCATTCTCACAAAAGATGTATGATACTGGGATGTCTTTGTACGCAACCTGTGTGACCTCTTCCAAAAAGGCCGCTGCGGAATGATGGGCGAGGTTTAGACAATGCTCGTACCCCACGTCCCATGAGAGGTCGTTGCAAACCGCTGCGGCCATCATGGTAGCATCGATATGGAGGTATCCTTCCTGTCCAATATGTTAGCCTAGTCCCAGCACTCAGAATCA
The DNA here is from genome assembly GCF_000146915.1 of Parastagonospora nodorum SN15. Taxonomy (NCBI): domain Eukaryota; kingdom Fungi; phylum Ascomycota; class Dothideomycetes; order Pleosporales; family Phaeosphaeriaceae; genus Parastagonospora; species Parastagonospora nodorum. Next base: position 1,236,213 of record NW_001884554.1, on the reverse strand, counting down.
TGCATATACGAATCAAGCTGCATAGATCCATGGAATCAAAAGAAAATAACAAGACACTTACAGTAGCTTCCATCGGCAAAACCCCCTTCTCCCCACCCATAGCCTCGACATTACTCTGCCCCAACTTCGGCACAATCGCCGTCAGATACACTATCCTCTTGACCTTCAAGCCTGCGAGAGCTTGCGTCGTCGGTGTTCCGCCATAAGAATGACATACAACCTGGTCATCCTTCAGATTAGCCGAATTCCGACCTCAAAGATGATTACATGTTACTTACGACAACCTCCTTCCCCTGAGCGATAACAGCCTCAACCGCCCCCTTGATCGCACTCGCATCGTCGCTCATCGTCGCCGGCGGGAGCGGCATGCGCTTCAACGTTGACGGTGTGCGCAGCGCTACAGCCTGAAACCCCGCCTTGCGCAGGTGCTCGACGATGTCTTTGTAAATGGATGGAGGGGCAAAGGAGCCGGGGACGATGAGGATGGCTGGCTTCGTCATGGTGATGAGTTGAAATGGGGTAGTGATGGAACTGGAGGCTGTTGGAGAGATATGGTGATGGGATGATGACTTAGGACTGTGGAGAGGTTTTTTGTAGGTATATGGAGTTTCAAAATGTGCAATTCTTGCTTCGTAATGAAGATACTGTTCGCCCGTGCTTGGTGTATGCTTGCGGTGCAGTCCACATGGTTAGTTGTTGATAACGAGGAAGTGGGGCGTACTAAGCAAGTTGTTCGTTGGCGCCAATCAGGCGTGCCATCCTGCAGCCTAATTCTGACTTCTGACGTCCAATTCTGACATTGACTGCATGTCAGACGGAATTATGTTGCAAGTTAGACTAGATGTCGTACTGGTCTAGCTACTGTCAACCTGTAAGACTGGTATTCTGTACTTCAACAGCGGCAACGTTCCCAGAATCACACCTGTATTGCTGCCATCTCACCCATCCCCCTCCATAGCCTTCTCAATGTTCACTCCCAGCACCAATGCAAACGTAACTACCACCAGCTACACACCATATATCAGCCTCACTTCCACCCATTCTCAATGCACCACTTCCACTTACCAAAAAACTTCCCCCCATAACCACCAATACCTCCCACCCACCCACCAGCGCCATCCCCTTCACCAACCCCCTCTGCAACCTCCAAAACCTCAGCGCCCCAATTACAACCACCAACAACCCCATACCGATGAACAAAACACTCAGCGGGCGGCCGATCACGTAGAACCCCAGGTCTTGACTCGGATTGGCGGCGTGCTGGAGTCGGAAAAGTTGGGCGGTCAGGACTCCTGTGACGACGAGGATCAGGGAGGTACGCAGGTAGCCTAGGAAAGTGCGTTCGAGGGCTGGAATGCTGGGTTAGAGACATTGGGGATGGGGGAGAAGGGAACGTGCCGAGGTGGTCGCGGTGCGCGTTTGAGTCGATTTTGAGGCTGATATGTGTGGACCAGAAGGATGTTATGGGGGTGTACCAGCGTGATGATGGTGTTGTGCTCTGGATAGTGGTTTGACTCGTGTCTGTAGCCGTTCCCTCATTGCCAACACCGGGTCTTGGGGAGTTATGGGAACCTGTCGAGTTTCTTGAAGAAGCGTTGCGGGACCTCAAGCTCGCATGGTCCGGACTTTGATGTAGTACTTCAGAGCTTCGTCGCGAAGATTCGTGAGCATGTATCGGCTCCAATTCCCTTGAAACGCGACGTCGTTCATGCTGGACAGCTTCTTCGGAGTCCACATGCAGCTCACGCTGCGATCGCATATGCAGTTCCGCTACACGGAGCTCCAGTTGAGGTGGGTTACGGTTCGTCATGGAATCGGTTGGGTTTGGCATGCTCGAAGCTCTGGGAATGTGGACAAGAACATCGATAAGGAAATACGATAAGCGAGCCCAAACAACATCATGCGTATTATGCTCAGTCACTTGGGGTGAATAGTTGTGCTCGAGTCAAGCCTCACAGTGAAATAATGAATGCTAGGGTAGCTCTCGGGCCGTCGCTCGGCTTGTCGCAGACTGCTGTAGCCATCAGGCCAGCTTTTGGTACGTTCCGCGCGATTCGATGCTCCGACTAACGCAATCGATGGCTGGAGAGAAATTGCCTATTTGGGAAGTTTCGCAGTTTACACAGATAGGATGCTTTTTCTGGGTTTACTAAGCTTATCCTCATGTACCGAAGGTTGCATAATCAGTACCCCAAGTCTTCTACTTCATGAACTTGCTCGCAATGTTCAGCAATCCCCCAATACCGCCCGAGCTTCCACCACTGCCACCACCACCAGCCTCGCTCTTCATGTAGAACTTAAGCGCCATCTGTGCCGCCTGCGCAACGGCATCCTGCTTCGTAGCTCCCGGGCTAGTCTTGCCCTGCGAGCTCTGCTCATCGAACAGCTGGGCCGCCTGGGCCATAGCCATTCCAATGAGCTTGTTCTGCCCACCAGACGCCTGCTCATTGCTTCCGGAATTGAACATCTTGGCTGCTTGCATAGCCGCAGCGGCACCGACGTTGTTCGAGCTGGCTTCATGGTTGCCTCCGCCACCGCCGTAGAAATTCTGGTGCTGCTTCATGGCGTCTTCTTCGTCGAGGTCTTCATTCTTGGCCTTGTCTTTGTTCAGAAGGCCAAGAGCCATGCTGAAGAGGTTGGAGTCACCGGAGTTGCCGCCGCTGGACTGGGCGTGCTGAGCGGCGCCCGAGAAGTCGTCTGAGCCGCCGTGGCCACCGCCATAGGATGTGCCGGAGGATTGCTGGCCGCCGTGGGAGCCGGAATTGCCTGAGTTGCCTCCATAGCCAGAGTAGCTACCACCTTGACCTCCGGAGGGACGGTCGTTGGAGGAGTCGTTCCCACCGTAGCTTTGTCCGCCGCTTGGACGGTCGTTGTATCCTCCACTGCTCTCGTGGCGGCGCTCATCACCTCCGTAGCCTGAGCTGGAGCCTCCGCTGGGTCGGCTATCGTAGCGCTCTTCCTGTGCGCGTCTCTGATCTTCGTTGCCACTGCCACCATATCCTGAACCACCACTGGGTCGATTGCCGTACCCAGAGGACTCCTGGCGTCTCTCGTCACCTCCATATCCACCCTGGCCGCCTCCACCAGAGTATCCGCCGCTGGGACGGTCGTTGTTGCCATAGCCTCCACCCTCATGGCGACGCTCGCCTTGCTCTTCACGTCGCTCGCCACCACCGTAGCCACCACTGCCTTCATTACGGCGCTCTCCATGTTCTTCGCGTCTCTCTCCTCCGCCATATCCACCTCCCTCCTGGCGACGGTCATTTCCATAGCCCTCGTTGCGGCGCTCGTTGCCGTAGCCTCCCTCCTGACGACGGTCATCGCCATAGCCCTCATTACGGCGCTCATTGCCGTAGCCACCTCCGCCGCGACCGCTAGACTCGTCGTTGTATGACATTGTGAAGCTTGTAGTTCTACAATGTACTGTTAGTAATGCTTAAGACTTGTTTGCAAGCTTCACTTGTGATGCAGCCGAACAAGCCAGATATTCCATTGTGAACACGTATCAACTTACCAGATGCAATTGACTCGGTAAAAAGAGAAGAGAATGATACAATTGACTTTACAGGATGATGTTCAATTGAAACTGCACAAGATGCCAGTCGTAGATCATAAATAAACGAACCCCGATGGTACCTTGTTTACCCCTCGACCACTGCCCCTCATCGATGACGTATCATCGTGCCACGATTGGCGTCAACTCAATGCACCGGCGCACATCACTGTGGGTCTCAAGTCTACGCGACATCAAGTTGCAAGTTCCCATAATCAAGGTCAGCGATTTATGCGAGGCGGAAGATTTGTGGGAACTGGGCGCCAGTAAATATAGCATAGCATGCAACAGCTCCACAGCATAGATATTGGACCGAAATAACTCCAATTAGAACCTGATTCGTTCTCTGGATCTATCTACCTAGCTAAAGCTGCAGCTTCTGAAATATCTCGGAATGTCGACAATAGACTAGTAGTTGTTGTCGTTGCGGCGGCTGGAGTCGTACGAATCATCGTTGTCGCCGCCGCTCTTGCCCAAGTGCAACTTGTCCTTGATCTTGCTGCCAATGGACTGCTTGCCACTGTCGTTGTCATCATCTCCATAGCCGGACTTCTTGTTGCCTGAGCCGTATGTGTCGTTGTCGGTGTTGCCGTAGCTGGACGACTTATTGCCAGAGCCGTAGGAGTCGTCATTGGAAGAACCAAAGTTCGACTGCTTGTTGCCCGAGCTGTACGAAGAGTCCTCATTGTCGTTGCTCCCGAAACCGCTCGACTTCTTGGTTGATCCATAAGAATCATTGTCGTTGTTGGAGGAGCCGTAGGAGGACTGCTTGTTGCCTGAACCATAGGAAGAGTCCTCGTTATCATTGCTGCCGAAGCCGCTCGACTTCTTAGTTGATCCATAGGAATCATCATCATCGTTGTTGCGGTTCGATGAACCATAGCCCGAGGAAGTGTTCTTCGAGCCATATGTGTCAGTGCTGTCGCTGTTTCCGTAGCCGGAGGTCTTATTCGAAGACCCATAAGAGTCATCGTTGCCAGTGCGACCAGACGTATTGTCGTTAGCACGGCCGAAGGAGCTCTGCTCGTCGCGGTCGTTGTCGCGGTTCGATGAACCATAGCCAGAGGAGGTGTTCTTCGAGCCGTATGTGTCATTGCTGTCGCTGTTGCCGTAGCCTGAGGTTTTGTTGGAAGACCCATAAGAGTTTTCGTTGTCATTGGAGCCGTAGCTTGACTTCTTGGAGCCGTAGGAGTCGTCGTTAGACGACTGGTTGCCATAGCTGCCCGACGTGTTGTCGTTCCCACGGCCATAGGAGCTCTGCTCGTCGCGGTCGTTGTTGTTGTAAGACATGATTGCTGTGATGAATCCTGTTCGAGAAAATATGAGAGGATGTGAGATGATTGCAAATATGTTGATGATGGCGCATGTAAGTCAGACTATGACCTCTTCTTATACTGTTCTCCCGCTTCTCTATCATCGCCCAATGCGGTTATCAAGACACCCCGCACCATAGCAAAAGCAAGCTTTCTGTACCTGTACCTTGATGCAGGTGCGCCGGTGCCTGTCGAGCTGAATGATGACGCGCTACTGCGCAAGCGAGCGCCTAGTTCTCGGTGTCGCCATATGTGAGATGGCGTGAGAGCAGAGCGGCATGGCTCAACACCATAGCGTCTGGCCGAATGTTGCACTGCCACCCGACTACTGGATAAAAAGCGGGTTAAGGAAGAACTCGCGATTGTGTCTGCAATCTAGATTGGCTGTACATCCAATGCCAATCGATTTGAGAGACATTGTAATCGAGAAGATGAGGTGTTTGGCCCGAAGATGACGATGCTAGGAGGGCCGATTTGAGACAGGACGGTTAGAACATGGAGGGGTACTTGACCTGGCGAATAGATAAGCCGTGTCTACGCACGGGTTGACCGAGCGGGGTATTTGTTGGAAGAAGTAAAGTGCACGCCGCAATTGCGCCTTCTCTGTGAGATGTTGTCTTCGAAGCAATACACGTGCGACAAGATCCGCGTCCTGATTATAGCCGAGAAATGACGGTAAAGTTGCAGTCAGGTTAGTATGATCTTCGGACGACCATGTTGCTACACACATACCTTGAGAACGCATCTGTACTGGTGACGTACTACACATTTGCCGGACGATTATAGACGAAGCATAATTATTAGTGACGACCATATAGATGTAGATTAACTAAAAAAGAAAAAGTAAGATATAATATATTAACGCCTAGATTTACCCTTAAGCAATGCAACTCTATTAATGCCCTCTCTTGCTTACTAGTTAACTTCACCGAATACTTATATCTAGGTAGCCATAAAAGACATCAACTGCACCAGTCCCGGTGAAATTCTTGTCCGCCTTAGAGGTAGCCTGGATATGTTCAAAAGCTTCTTTGATACTAGACAAGGTATATTACAGCACTGAGTATATTCAGGCTTTTTTATCAACTTTTTATTAAGTCTTTGAAGACTACTAGATTACTCCGCGCATGTGCAGAGCAGACACGAATTTTGCCGCTGCCTAGTAACGGCGAAAATAAAAGACTACTAACGTACCTTACAGGTTAGCGAGCCACACGAGTTAGCGAGCTACTTTTGCTAAGCTCTTACTAAAACTACTCTATCTACGTAATGCCTTAATAATAGTACTACGGATAAACGCTTCTAATAAACGTAAGATATAGACTGCTCTCTAAGCTCTTAAATAAGATGTAATACTCTCTATGCAATGCGCTGCAGCTATCTATAATATATCTTAAGTAACTCTAGGTTATTAACGCGCTAGATAACCTTTCTAGGCAGATTGCTAGCTTAAATTAATAAATCTAACTCTAACTAAGAAAGACATAGTTATTAAGTATATACTTAAGCTAGTTATGCGTAGATTTCTTTCTAGGCTTGCAGCTATAGCTAATATAGCTAATTCTCTGCGCGCTAAGCGCAGTCTAGGCTAAGTTAGCTTAAACTAGCCTAGTACGTTTATTAAACGCTGCTCTAAGCTCTAAATAAAGTTTAATTGCAAATATAACTATAAGAGAGCTCTCTGCAAGGATCTTAAGATTATATAAGACTAGTTCTAGCTTATAGAGAATATAAAGGCAAAGCATAGTATTCTTAATAATAATATATATAACTTTAATAAGTTTAGCTTTATAATAAGCTAGATCTTAACTAGAGCAGTTATTATAGCTTTAGAGCAATAAGAATAGCTAAAGATAGTATAATAGAGTAATTAAAAGTAGATAATAGTTATCTAGAGCGTTAACGCAATAGAGTAAGCTATTTTACTCTTTATTATCTTTAAGAGCTACTATTACCTTTTAGCTTAGTATAAGAAGAAGAATCTATCTTATAATTAGGTTATTATAGTCTCTAAGAATAGCTAAATAATAAATAAGCTTAGTCTGTAGTAGTTAAAGCACTTTAATAAGCATATAAAGAGAAAAGTTATAGGCGCTTATTAGCTGCTTATTATTAATAGCTATAAGAGCTATAACTTACTTAAATTCTAGCAATACTATAAGGATAATAAGATTATTACTATCTATATATCTTCTTACTTATTACACCTCTTACAGCCTCTTAATATAGGTTATTTTGCCTCTTTAAAGAAAGTATATAGATGCTAAGCTAAAGAGCTTATATATAACTAAATTATATATATTATAAAACTTAAGTTTCTACTATACTTTAAGCGCGCCTTTAATGCAGTAATTACTTCTAGTAATATCTAAGAAGAGTTTTAAGGCGCTAGATTAGTCCTATTTAACTTAGAGCAGGTTATATTAGCTCTTAATATCTATATCTATACTCTACTATTACTTACTATTAAAGACTATCTCTAGTAGTTATAAACTCTAAGTAATACTCTTAAATTAGAATTATAATTAATGCTTATAAAGGCAAGGATTTAGAGATATATAGATAGCTTACTAACGTCTATAGTAGAGGCCTTTAAGAAGATCTTAAAGAGAGCAGCAATTATTGCGCATAAGCTAGTATTAGCGCAAAAGAAGATTACTAAGCTTTAAGTAGCTAATAAAGCTACTACGCAATATAAATTATATAAAAGAAAGCATATATAGGAAGAAGAGACCTTAATAGTTAAAGATAGTCTTTAATAGATAACTCTAAAAGAGTTTAGTGCGCGTAGTAATAGAAAGAAAGCAAAGAAGTAAGTATACGCTAAAGTAAGTAAGCTCTCTTAAAGGCAGTATAGATAGTATAATAAGACTAGATATAATGCGCGTACGTATAAGAAAGTAGTAGAAGTAGACTCTAAATAATATTACATCTTGCTTTATACTATATAGGGCTAAAGTAGGCTATTTTGCGCCAGAATAGGGTGGTTTTGGTGGGGGCTTGGCAAAAGTGGCTCGCCAACCCGTGAGGTACGTTACACATTTGTTGGACAATTATAGACGAAGCACGATTGTTAGTGATGAACATATAGATGTAGATTGACTGAAAAAGAAAAGGTAAGGTACAATATGTACAATCAGCCATTGGGCTGTTGACGCCCAGATTTACCCTCAAGCAATGCGACTCCATTGATGCTCCCTCTTGCTTACCGGTCAACTTCACCGAACACTAGATCCATTGTACCAATGATAGCGACGGCATCAGCGAGCAAGTGGCCTCTTGAGATCTGGTCCATGCAGGCCAAGTGTGCGAATCCAGGAGCCCTAATCTTGCACCTGTAAGGCCTCTCGCTACCGTCTGAGACAACGAAGACACCCATCTCTCCCTTGGGCGCCTCGATGGCGCTGTAGGTCTCACCGGGCGGGACAGTGTAGCCCTTGCTGAAGAGCAAGAAGTGGTGGATAAGAGCCTCCATGTTCTCCTTCATGGCGGCACGTGGTGGAGGAGCAATCTTGTAGTCCTCAACCTTGACTGGACCAGCTGGCATCTGGTTCAAGCACTGGTGGATGATGCGGAGCGATTGGCGGAACTCCTCCATACGGCAGAGGTAACGGTCGTAACAGTCGCCATTGACACCGACGGGGACGTCAAACTCTACCTTGTCGTATGCGTCGTAGGGCTGCGACTTTCGCACGTCCCATGGTACACCAGATCCTCGGAGCATGACACCGGAGAAGGAATAGTTGATAGCATCGGCTGCAGAGACGACACCAACACCCTTGGTCCGGCCGATCCAGATACGGTTGTCTGTCAACATCTCCTCGGTCTCGTCAATGCGGTCGCCGAACTGGGTAGCCCACTGGTAGATGTCGTCGAGCAGTCCAATGGGCAGATCCTGAGACACGCCACCGGGGCGAACGTAGGCAGCGTGGAGACGGGCACCGGAGACACGCTCGTAGAATTCCTGTATAAATATTAGCTCCTATATCTCCATAGGCTCCTTGTTCAAACCCACCATCAGCTTCTCACGCTCTTCAAAGCCCCACAAGAAGGGTGTCAGAGCACCGACGTCCATGGCGTGAGACAAGACGGACATGAGATGGTTCAGAATTCTGGTGATCTCGCCGAACATGGTCCTGATGTACTTGGCGCGCTCTGGGATCTCGATGTTGAGCAGCTTCTCAACGGCCAGCGAGAAGCACTGCTCGTTGGTCATCATGGAGACGTAGTCGAGTCGGTCGAAGTATGGCAGGGCCTGGAGGTATGTTCGGTACTCAATGAGCTTCTCAGTGCCTCGATGCAGCAACCCCACGTGGGGATCAGCGCGCACAATCTCCTCGCCGTTGAGTTCCAGAATCAATCGCAACACACCGTGGGCGGCGGGATGCTGGGGGCCGAAGTTGACGGTATAATGCCTGATTTTCCTGTTTTCCGCGCTGTCCGACTCGTCCTGCGCCATGCTCAAATTCTCGGGGTCCTGGGGGTCGATGGGCCGTCCAAAGTTCTCGTCCGTCGGCACCATGCGTGTCCGCTGGTTTTCTTCGATTTGTGCATATCGGCGAGGCAATGAGGTCGACAGGCATCGCGCAATGGGTCGTGAAGGGAGGGCTGTTCGGAGCTGTGGGCGGGTGGCGTTCAAGCACACCCGCTTCGCCGTGTGGCCGGCCAGACGCGCAAATGGGGCAGGCATCGTGTTGGTGTTTCACTCGTCTTGCCCGTGCGAGGCCTCAATGAGTGGAGAGTGAAGGCGTGGCGTTGGAGGGGAGCTTTCCACACATCGATGATGATACCAGTTTAGCCCTCTTCCCACTGGCTGATGGTCCGGGCGCGGCTCGGCCTTGGCGCGCCTTCCGTCAAAAAAGTTCGAGGACGCTGCAACCCACCAAGAACACCGAGAAATAGTCACAACACCGCAAATATGCCTACACCAAGTGCTACGGAGCTGGCGCATAGGAAGGCATGTACGCGACTCGATTCATGTATTCAGTCACGCGCTAACAATGCTTATAGAAGCTCCAAGTTGGGCCCGAGATTGTGAGCAACCAAGCGTCCAACGACCTTCCAGGACATTGGCCAGGCGAGAACCACGAATGGGATCTGGACTACTTCAAGGATGTGCGCGCTGCTCTACCCAAAACTATACCTGTATGTCGTACTGACTTCAATCTCAGAACTTTAAAGTCAAATTCCACACCCACTCCCCGCACGACACTTCCTTCTCCCTCACCGGCATAGACACCTCAGTCGCAAACGCCTTCCGACGAATCCTCCTCGCTGAAATTCCCACCCTTGCCATTGAAGATGTCTTCATCTACCAAAACACCTCCATCATCCAGGACGAAGTGCTCGCCCACCGCCTGGGTCTAATCCCACTCTGCGGCTCCCACAAAGGTCTCCGCTGGCTGAAATGGTACAAGAAGGAAACCGACGACGATGAAGGCTCAGGCACGCCTAGCGACTACAACACGGTCATCATGAAGCTGGACGTGGAATGCAGTTGGCAAGAAGGCGGACTGCAGCGCGCAGTGCAAGGCGAAACGGATCCCGACAAACTCTACATTGGGCACAACGTATACGCAAAAGACTTGGTCTGGGAACCGCTGGGCAAGCAATTCGATGAATTCCCATCAGGCGAGGAAATCCGCGCCACGAATCCGGATATTCTGATTGTCAAGATGCGCCCGGGCCAGAAGATCCAGCTTAGTATGCACGCGATCAAGGGTATTGGACAGGACCATGCCAAGTTCTCGCCTGTCGCAACTGCTAGTTACCGCCTTATGCCGACAATCGACATCCTCAAGCCCATCGTGGGCGCTGATGCGAAGAAGTTTGCGCGATGCTTCCCGCGCGGTGTCATCAAGCTAGAAACTGTCACTTCCGAGGACGTCGAGAAGAATACCGAACTGGCGGGCCAGGAGGGCGAATCCAAAGCCGTAGTCGACGATCCAATGAAGGACACAGTCAGCAGAGAGTGCTTGCGACACCCCGAGTTCAAGGACAAAGTCAACCTCGGTCGGATACGAGATCACTTTATCTTCAGAGTGGAGAGCACAGGGCAATGGGAGAGTGATGAGCTGTTCTTGGAAAGTGTGAAGCTACTCAAGGTCAAGTGCCAACGGATCAAGAGGGGCTTGGACGAATTGACTAAGTAAGCAAGAGTTTACAAGAGAAGTGCATTGCAACGGCGTTCAGGGCATTCACGGCGTAGACTTCGAAAAGTTCACAATCTCTCAGAGGCGCATATCCAGGTAAGACCATTTGGCGGCATTCGGAGGCTATCGACTTTGTCCTCAATCATATATTCATCTTTCATGACACCCATCTCCCACGAACTCTTCTCCGCCTATAATATACTACTAATACAGGTCCAAGAATCGAAGGCGCTGTTGCTCAACAGTGCTCAACAAAAACAGAAAACAACATAAAAGTACAAACAGGAGATGGTATCAAGCAAAACGCCAAAGAAACCTTTTTCCCACACACAGGCCGTCCAGACATATCCAACACACCCCGTCCCATCCCATCATAATCATCAAAACTCGCTAAAACGAGCAGCAACCACATCATTGCTCCAGACAACCTAATCCCCCAACTCCGCCAACGCCTCGCCACAAAGCCTCTGCGTCTCGCTTGGATCAAATCGCGGTCTCCAACTCATATTCTTCCTCTCCCTCCTCTTCACCTCCTCCATCTCGCCATCGAACACGCGACTCCCTGCCCTCGACTTCACCGGACTCGACATGTCGGAGCTGAACCGGAACCGCACACTCGGCGCATCAGTCGCCTGCTTCAGCGTGCGCACATCCATCAAGTGCCCGCGGACCATGCGCACAAACGCCGCCGTGTCCGCGGCGAACTGGTACTCCTCTGGCGTCTGCGGGCGCGACGGGATGATGATGCTGCGCTTGCGCGTGTGTGCGTGTGCATGGAAGTGCTGCGGGGGCGAGGGGAAGGAGTACGAGCCCATGCTGCGGTGCGTGTAGTCGAGATCTGAGCGGGAGGACGAGATTGAGGTTGCGCTGGAGGCGAAGGAGGCGGTGGAACTGACCGAGTCGGCGCGGCGGAAGCGCCAGATTACGTTTGCTTCGGTGGGGGAGTGCGAGGATGTGGATGATGTGGGCGAGGCCACTTGCATGGCGCGGTCGGAGGTGTACTCTTGGGGTGAGAGGGCGGCGACGGCGGCGACGTAGTGCTTTTCTGCGAGAGAGAGCTCTTTGTAGCGGTTTTTTAGGGTGGCTTCGCGTGCGAGGGTGTCATGGGAGAGCGCGGTGTAGAAGTTTAGGTAGGCGAGGTGGATGGGGTGGATCTTGATAGGCTATTAGCACTGAGGTTTGTCAAAGTCAGGTATAGATATAGTGCTCACCTCGCCTTGTACTTCAGCCAGCAATCTCTCTCCATATTTCGCGCATTGCGAGTAATGCCGGCTCACATATGCATTCTTGACGACCTGCATCTTCTGCCTCAATTCGTCCCATCTCGCCTGAATCAACATATTGCGCAAGCGTCTGGTATCCGACTTCGTCAAGAAGTGATCCAAATTGAAGTTGAGAAAATTGCAATTCGGAAGATCAACTCGCGACGACGAAGTCGACTTGTTGAGTAGAGAATCCAGGATGATTTTTAAACCCGCGACCAAGAAGAACAAATACCGTTCGTTGAGTAACTCGCTTCCGCAAGCGGACTATTGAAGCGGCTGGTGATGACCGTTAACAGCAAGGGCAAGCGCGCTAGGCAGATGAGGAGAGATAGCAAGGCAGTAAGACCTCCAGGGTATGATAATGTGAGAAAGTAGTATCGACCCGAATCAATCACTTCAAGCGATGGAAGCAAAAGTATCGCACAAAAAATAAGGAGAGCACAAAAGCATTGCGCCATACCCACGCTATATGAATCCACACCAACACCAACCCCTCACAATCTCGTAGCCCGCAGGCAAGCCAAAATGTCACTTGTCAAAGTGTGCTAACATCCTCGTTGTTTCAACGACGTGCATACACGTTTCAAGGAACGTTCGCGCTTATCCCATCCCAGCACGCCGCTAGTCCTGTTCCTCTCGTAACCCAGGCTAGCACGAAGCAACCCCCAACGGTTGTCGTGCGACGGCCTCGGGACGGCGGATCTTTTCCTCCTTGCAGTGTGCGTGCGAGTCGTCGAGGCCAACTTATCCAGCCGACGGCGGAGCGGGGCGTGCAGATGGGCTTTTAGCTATGTCACGCAGACTTGGTTTTCGTGCTGGCGACGAGTCGTGGGAGGCTGCAATGGTGGGAATAAGGTTGGAGCTGAGCGGCCTAGGTCATGTATGTACGCTCGTAGGCGTTGTTCGAGCCCAATGCGCCTACATGGGTGGCTGACCACGTGGAAACTTGGAAAGCGGCCAGGCTTTCTACTACTCCAGCGGCAGGTGAAGCGGTACCCCGGTGAGGATGCTCTCTAGTTTCGGGAGAGACTACCCAAGCTTGTAGGTAGTGTCTTATCGCCCATGCTGGAAGCCAATTTCGTTGAGCATATTAACAAGTACTTTCGCAAGCACTCTCCGGGTGGACTTCCAGGAGCACCGATTCGAGCCTCGTTACTTGGTTGTTGCTGATCATTGGCATGACATGGTGGTGCTCCGCATACAGTACCTGCGCCTCTCGTGAAACATGAGGAGGATCCACCGCAGATCTCAGCAACTGGACAGTCAGCACATGGAAATGAAGCCAAGTGAGAACGACGCATGTTTGAGATATAGGCAGTACGAGAAACAGCACGATGACAAAAGAGCTATGAACAGATGGTGGTATTCTACACAGCCATATGCCAATGACAATGGGCCAGATCTTGGGATATCTATCTCAAATGCTTAACCCTCAGAAGCAGCCGCTCCAGTAATAATCTCGACAAGTTCGCCGGTAATGACGGCTTGACGAGTACGGTTGTACAAGATCTGGAACTTGTTGATCATGTCTCCGGCGTTCTTGGAGGCGTTCTGAAAGCTATGTCAGCGAATGTTTGTGTTGTGTTTGGTAGGATGCTACTCACGTCCATGGCGTTCTGGCGAGCAGACTGCTCACAAGCGTGACCCTCAGCAAGCGCCCAGAAGAGCGAGTTGGCAAGAGCGTACTCGCGGAGGTTGGGGAGCACCTCGTCTTCGATCTCGAAAGCGGAGAATTGAGCTGGCAAGTGTTAGTGTTCTGACTTGGTCCTCATGACAAGCCAACTTACGAGAGTTGGCAATAGCCTCTTCGGAGTAGGCCTCCTGGACCGTCGCCTCGTAGCTACCAGCGTTGATGAACTTGTTGTAGACAATCTTGATGGAGATGTACTCGGAAGGAAGCATGGAGATCTGGTCGGCAATGCACAGGGAGTCGGCGAAGGTGGGGATATCCTTTCCGGCACCGGCAAAGCTGACAACCATGTTCTTGGGGTTGGAACGGCCCAATTGCGCTTTGCACTTCTCTCCGATGACTGCGAGGTCCGCATCAGGGGTCTGGTTCAGCATGCCTCTGACCTTCCTCGACATTCCGGAGTGGATACCACCGCAGAGACCCTTGTCGGAACTGCAGACGATGATCAACGTCTTCTTGCCCTCGCCCTCCATCGCCTTGGTCTCGGCGCTGTCGAAAACAGTGTTGGAGGTCTGACCGTAGGTACGGGACTGCCACATAGCCTTCTGGGCGCGGGTGAGCTTGGTGGAGGCGACAACCTTCATGGTCTTGGTGATCTTCTCGATGTTGCGAATCGACTTGAGGCGGCCCTCGATTTCACGGAGGGTGGCATAACCGGCGGCATTGGTGGCAACGAGGGGGGCGGGCCTAGTACAGCAGATTTCAGTCAGTTTTTGATGTGTTTGGAGATGCAATGGCTCGGGCAGGTGCGAGGTGCGGCGCGAGAAAAGCTGCATCGGCGGGCGGGAGAGGGAGCGTACCGTGCGGCGGCGGCCAGGCCAGCTCTCAGAGCCGGACGCGCAGCTCGAGACAGCATTTTGGCGGTGGATTGAGATGAGTGGAGATGGCGACGGCCGGGTGGTGGTGGTGCACTGCTGTCTTGCTGGAGCAGGAGCTTCTCGGGATCGGCTGCAACTTTGACGGCGCACGGACGGCCATGTCACGTGCAGGCCCAAAAACACACCCGCGCATGCAATGCGACCAAGTCAAGCAGATGTACCAAGTAGGAAAAACATCTATCTGTTTGCTATGCAGCTTGCTACTACGCCCAACGTTCGATAGTATCGTGTTCCCTTGAGCCATGTGCCTGCGTGTGAGCAGTCATCCGTCGCCATGCAAAACGGCAAGTGATGCTGCAAACGACCATGTCCAAACTAAAAATGCGAACTACTCGGTGATTGAAATTCATATGCTATCAGAGAGCGACGTGGAATGCGCATTCAGTGCCCTCTTGGTGCTGCGGGCTGACTCTTGAAATGCCACCTTTTCGTTTCAAAGACATCATACGATGAATCTCACATCAGCCAGCTGGCAAGAACAAAGGGATGCGGGAATCGAACTTCTCCCCGCGCGCCTTTGTGTTTTGGTGAAGGCAGCGATTTTTACCAAAATCACCTTAGCGCTAGGTCGCTACTAGGGTAGCGCTCAGGCCTCGAACTTCGCGGTTCACCCTCTCAGAAACGCAGCACCTGCATTCCTCCTTCACTGCACAGGATTCGCCTGCTCGCTGTCCATCGCCATTCTCCGACTCCCTACGGCTTTTTCTCTGTGCGGTAGCCTGATCTGGGCAAGCGCAGCGGCACCACCTCAGCGCATACTTTGTCTTCCCTCGACTGCCATCACTAAGTCCCCTGCGGTTTGGCCGGACATAGTGAGATACAGCTCGCTTTCTCACTACCCGCGACTTCATCGCGCGCCCATCACCCCCAGCATGTCTTCCTCAGACGATGACGTCCCGCTCGTAAAGGCAAAAAGTCAAGGTGAGTCTAGACCATTACCTGCGGAAAATGACCCGGTGGTTTCACGCGCGTCGTGGCCTTCTCTCACGCGACGAGTGGCTGCCCGGTCTCCGAAGCTTTTCTTTCAGCTTCGGCGCCATCTCACCATCCAACTCCAACACCGACTCCACCCCCATCTCCTTCCCCCTTGACTTCTGGTCATCATGGCTGACCATTCTTCCTCCACAGCCATCTCGAATGATCGCATCACCAAGGCCGAGGACCAGGCCATGGACAAGCAGGTGCCTTCAAACGGCCATGTCGAACCGGGTATTTCGATTCGCATGGGCCCAGTCGACGCTATGGACGTAGATGCGCCTGCGACCAACGGCAACGCGAACGGAAAGCGCAAGGCACGCGGCAGCTTGAACAACGGAAAGACATACAAGGACGCCAGCAGCTCTGAGGAGGATGACAAGCCACTTGTGCGTTCACTCTTCAAATATTGCGTGGATATTGTGCTAACCATGGCCTAGAGCAAGCGACGGCGGACATCTCAGCAAGCCAAGGTTGTCAAAGATGAGTCCGACTCTGAGCTCAGCGATGTGCCATTGAAGGCCAGAAACCTACCCAAGGCCAGCGCAGAACAAATTGGGCAGTCCTCGGACTCCGATACTCCTTTGAATGCGAAACTAGTCAAGAAGAAGGAGGATATCGAGAAGGCTGCTGCAAAAGAAGCAAAGGCTATCCGCTCCAAGGAAAAGGCCGCTCCGAAGCGAAAGCCAAAGGAGGAGAGTGAGAGCGACGATGACGTTCCCCTTGCGAAGAAGAAGGCCCCTGCGAAAAAAGCTCCGGCCAAAAAGCTGAAGAAGGAGGAGTCGGACTCTGATGCGCCCCTTGCGAAGAAGCCTGCTGCGAAAAAGACGAAGGCTGTTGCGGCACCCGTAAAGAAGGGCAAGGCCCAAAACAAAAGAGGAGAAAGAGCAAGATCAGGCAGCTGAAGATGAGGAGGAAGAGTACCGATGGTGGGAAGACACGGCGAAAGGTGACGGAAGCAAGAAGTGGGATACTCTTGAGCACAACGGCGTGGTGTTTCCGCCTGAGTACGTTCCGCTACCCAAGAACGTTAAGTTGATCTACGATGGTATACCTGTCACGCTGCAACCAGAGGCCGAAGAAGCTGCAACGTTCTACGGCAGCATGCTGAACTCTACCCACAACGTCGAGAACCCCACCTTCAACAAGAATTTTTTCGAGGACTTCACCGCGATCCTCGACAAGACCGGCCATGGCAAAGACAAGGACGGCAAGACGGTCAAAATTAAGAAGTTCGAAAAATGCGACTTCAAGCCCATTTTCGAGCATTTCGAGGCCGATCGTGCCGCAAAGAAGGCACTTCCAGCTGCTGAGAAGAAGGCGCTCAAGGCGGAGAAGGACGCAGCTGAGGCTGAATACATGTTCTGCATGTGGGATGGCCGTAAACAGAAGGTTGGCAACTTCCGAGTCGAACCTCCTGGCCTTTTCCGCGGACGTGGTGAGCACCCAAAGACTGGACGGATCAAGAAGCGCGTCGCTCCGGAGCAGATCACGATCAACATCGGTGAGAACGCCAAGGTACCTCCGCCACCTGCAGGTCATCGCTGGAAAGAGGTCAAGCACGATCACGAAGGCACATGGCTGGCTATGTGGCAGGAAAACATCAACGGCGCCTACAAGTATGTCATGCTTGCTGCGAACTCCGACATCAAGGGCCAGAGTGACTTCAAGAAGTTCGAGAAGGCGCGAGAGCTCAAGAAGCACATTGACCGCATCCGACAGGACTACAGGCGTGAACTCAAATCTGAGAAGATGGTCGATCGCCAGCGCGCCACTGCCATCTACCTCATTGATCAGTTTGCACTTCGTGCGGGTAACGAGAAGGGTGAGGACGAGGCGGACACAGTTGGTTGCTGTTCTCTAAAATTCCAGCACATTACCCTTAGGCCTCCGGAGACGGTCATCTTTGACTTCCTCGGTAAGGACAGTATTCGCTTCTATGATGAGGTCAAGGTCGACGCCCAAGTCTTCAAGAATCTCAAGATCTTCAAGAAGGAGCCCAAGACGGTCGGCGATGACATATTCGATCGTCTGACGACCTCTGCTTTGAACAAGCATCTGACGAGCTACATGCCTGGTCTTACTGCCAAGGTCTTCCGTACCTACAACGCCTCATACACTATGGCTAGACTCCTCAAATCGTTGAAGGCTACCGGTACGATTCAGGAGAAGGTCAAGGCTTATAACGATGCCAACCGTGAGGTCGCCATTCTGTGTAACCATAAGCGTACAGTCGCTGCAACCCACGGCGCTTCTATCGACAAGATGAACGAGAAGGTGAGTGCTTGAACGCCGTACAACTACCATTTTATCTAACGCATTGTAGATTAAGGGTCTTCGTTACCAAGTTTGGAGGACCAAGATGATGATGATCGATGTCGACCCCAAGATCAAGAAGAAGAAGGGTGCTGAGTACTTCGAGCGTCCCGAGGACTTAGATGCCGAATGGGTCAAGCAGCATCAGGATGCTGAAGTCGATGAGATGCGCCAGAAGATCACCAAGAAGTTTGAGAAGGACAATGAGAAGCTCGCGGCCGAGGGCGAGAAGGAGATGAAGCCTAAAGAGCTCACCGATCGTCTTGAGAAGGTCGAAGAACTCGCCAGCAAGTACAAGAAAGAGAACAAGACCGGCAAGGTCGAGGCTGAAGGCAAGGGTCCTACCGTCGAAAAGCTTGAGGCCAATATCGACAAGATCAACCAGCGCATCGAGAACATGAGGATCCAGATGGAAGACAAGGAGGGCAATAAGGAGGTTGCCCTGGGCACTTCCAAGATCGTAAGTCACGACCCAGACCATCAGCATTACCCCTTGCTAACCTTTTTCCAGAACTACATCGATCCTCGTCTCACCGTTGTCTTCTCCAAGAAGTTCGATGTCCCCATTGAGAAGTTCTTCTCCAAGACGCTGCGCGAGAAGTTCGATTGGGCCATCAAGTCCGTTGACGAAGACTGGGAGTTCTAGAGTGCGAGCAAGCATCTTTGTCTTCGGACTAGTTCGGTGCTTCGGCACATTTTCATTCATGCATGCTTTAGGGAATGCGGTGGGAAAAGCATCGGGATCTGTACAACGAGTGTATGCGCATGGGGAGGGCGTTTGCTTTGCAATCGGCATCTATTTCTCTTTTCTCATCTATCGACACCGAACTATCATCTAGACAGTGCATAGCGTGAGTAGAGACAGTAGCTCATCACAATAACTTTATGCATCTTAGCCTGGTAGACAAATTGTATTCCGAAACATATTGTATGTGATGCGTGAATAACCTGTAAGTTGCACTAAGTGCTGAGCTGTGCTTCTACTCGCCAAAGACCGGAACTTCCGGTAGAGACGCGTGTCCATGCGCGCCACATGTAGTTTCACGGGCACCCGTGTAGATCTTTGCAATCGTGCGGCGTGTCCGAAAGGCCATGGAGATGGTGCATTATGTGCAAGAAAGCCATTGAGGGTAGACTACGGTGCGATCCTTACTGTGTTGTGTGCATTGGTATTCTGATGGTGTGAAGATCAGAGACACTCAGGGCAAAGCAAAGTGGGTCACGTTTCCGTGCAAACTCGCATCTCAACGGGCTGAAGCCCAGGTATTGCGAGGGGATCGGTGGATCTCTGTACCTGCTGGTGTATCATGCGATGCACAGATGTTTAGGTGGTCTAAATGCAGACATGATGCAGGTACGCAGTATGGGGGTTGCTCACCCTTCGACGCCAGGTCTTGGACGATTCAGGTCCAATAACTGCCACTGGGATCGGCCAGCGTCGCGTCGTAAGCGACGCAGTATTTGAGTATACAGAGGACGAGTTGGGATATACTACACATATTATGCTCCGAGCAGGTCGAGATAGATGACGACAGCAGGGAGGGAGCTTGTTGAAAGTAATCGTTCTCCACGATCAATCCAATCGAACATGCAGTTCAACTGCTGTGCCTCATGTCCCACAAATAACCCAACGGCGTAATCAAAGTAAAACTTGAACCTGTGGCGGCAGAGGGCGGACCTGTGCCAAAGCCATCTGCCCCTGATCGCAACCTGCCCCTTGGGCTGTCATGCGATCCAAAAACCATTCCCGCAGTCAAGGTCCAGGAGTGCGGGAGCGCGCCGTCGTTCGTGCTTGGCCGCCCGTCCCAATTGTTCATCTCCCGCGGACCGGCACGCATATGCAGAAGAAAGAACGGACACGCGTTATCCCGCAGAAGTTGTGCAGCGAGCAGAGGTGGCTGCACGGCGGCGGTACACATGTAGGAACCTGCATGTTGCGCCGGAACGGGACGAACTGGGAGGATGAGTGATGCACGATGCGGCTCCACACTTGGGCGCGGAGAGGAGGAGCGAAAAAGCAAAAAAAAACTTTGGTCGAGCTGCGGAGACGATGGATGGTGTGCATGCGGTTCAGCCACAAGCTCCCCGCCATCATCATCACTGTGTGCCTCTTCCCACTGCGCGTTACGCCTTGGGACTCTGCGCCGACCGGAACATTGCAGGCATTTGGCATATATTGGGTTTCGCTTCGACCCATGCGAGTCACTGAGTCGCGCGCGTTGGGCATGGTTATATGACATCGTTGCCCACGGCGTGGGATGCGGATTGTCGCTATTGTTTCCTCCGCCGTGCACCGAACGCCTGTGCCTGACTTCCGCAAACGGTGCCATAGCTTGCTCGCTTCTGACTTGGACTTTCTCTCTGTTGAGCGCGTCCTTCACCCGCCCC
Organism: Parastagonospora nodorum SN15; assembly: GCF_000146915.1. Taxonomy (NCBI): domain Eukaryota; kingdom Fungi; phylum Ascomycota; class Dothideomycetes; order Pleosporales; family Phaeosphaeriaceae; genus Parastagonospora; species Parastagonospora nodorum. The sequence goes on along the minus strand of NW_001884554.1, from coordinate 1,215,683 downwards.
CGAGTCGCGGACCGACCGACGTCCTGAAGTTGTTGCAGGGTTCCGCTTAAGCCCTGAGCGCGGTCAATAACGCTCATCTTCGGTCCCTAATTTGGGCTTACAAAACATCACTCCGCCCAAAAACGACGTCAGAATTCTGCCAAAGGGTACTTTTGCGAAGCTTCACACACACGTCGCTTTTGCGCGCCAACCAACATGTCTTCAGATGATGCTGCGTCAGAGAAGCCCTCCGTGGTGATAATAGGAGGACTGGGTCAGTCGCGTGGGCCGTCTTGTGTGAGGAATTTGACGTGCTGACACACAGACTTAGGATACACCGGACGAAACCTCACCAAGTACCTATACGATAATAAACTCGCCTCCGAAATCCGCATCGTCGATAAACACCTCCCAGAGCTTGCATGGCTCGCGCCAGAGTTCAAGGAAGCTTGCTCACGAGAGCGATTCGTCCAGGCAGATGCTGCGCAAGAAAGTGCGTACTAAATGCACCCACATTTCAGATGAAGGGGGCATGGTGCACAGAAACATGGGCAAATGCTGACACTAGGCAACAGGATCCCTTCCACGGGTTTTCGACCGTGAGGGTGGCAAGCAATTCGATTACGTCTTCAACTGCGGCGGCGAAACGCGCTTCTCGCAAGAGGAAAAGGTGTACGAACTACGATCGTATGGACTGTCCATGACTTTGGGCAAGGAAGCCGCCAAACGCAACATAAAGTGCTTCGTGGAGCTCAGCACGGGAATGGTGTACAAGTCGGAGAAGACACCGTCAAAAGAGACGGACAAGTTGAAACCTTGGTCCAATCTGGCCAAGTACAAAGCAAAGGCAGAGGAAGACTTGGCCAAGATTGAGGGTCTGAACCTGGTGGTCATGCGAATGGCGCACGTCTACGGCCCGTATACGAGCAAGTTCATCTCCACCGCACTATGCATGGCGCGAGTCTACCAGCACAAAAAGAAGGAGATGAGATGGCTGTATAAGGAAGACCTGCGAACAAACACCGTTCACATTGACGACATGGTAAGAGCAATGTGGCATGCAGCAGAATGGCACAGCAAGCAACCATCCCCACGAAAACCAGCGACCTTCAATGTCGTTGACCACGGCGCAACCAGTAAGTCCCTCTTTTCCTCCTGATCCGGTCCCTTGGCCTTCCCTAGCATGCACACTTGCGATGCCCGTTAAGCACGTGTGCGGGCCACGGACCCGCCCCCGACATGTTATTACCGAAGACAAGTTTTTGCACGCGCTAACCGCCACGCCCCACAGCTCAGGGACACACCGCCAAGATTATCAAAGAAGTCTTCGGCATTGAAACCGGCTTCCACGGCACGTTGATATCGGCCTTCGCCCGGCTGAACCTTGACCATGTTGTCGACGAGGTCAACGATGAAACACTGGATCCGTGGGCAGAGTTGCAAACAGCAGCTGGCATCAGTCAGTCGACGCCCCTGAGTCCTTTCATGGAGAAGGAGTTGTTGCGAGATGCGGATCTCAGTCTCGATGGTAGTTTGCTCGAGAAAGAGACTGGCTTCACGTAAGTTGCCAAACCATAGAATTGATAAGCACAACTGACATGACGTAGATACAAACACGAGAAGCTCACTCGCGAAGGCATCGAGGAAGTAATAGAGAGCTACAAGCGGATGAACTGGTGGCCATAAACGGCCAACCAACCCGTGGCTTAAACCCCCCTCCCGACGACCAACACTTGACGAACCTCGACACGCTTCCTTCTCATACCCACTATTTACCTTCATCTTCTTCTTCGAAACCACGCTTCCTAGCAAACTACTCCTATGTTGACGGCCTTTGCAAGCATTCTTCTCGGGGGCCTCGGTTCTGTCTTGTTCTGTACTATAAGTAACCCGGCCGGTCTCGATTGGATTTCCCACTCTGTTTTGGCGGCGGGCATTTTTGTAAGGGCATTTCTATGCTGCTCGACTTGTACTAATTCGTCGCGTCTCGTTGTATGTACTTTCGATATGTTCCAGCTGGTAGCGTTCTTGTGGGAACTCGAGTTACATACCCCTCAATGCAGCATTTTTATATTTCAATGGGTTGGAGTGAGGTCTTGTGTGCCAATGTCGTTCAAGACGTGTGGTTGTCATCGAGAGTAGGTGCCAAGCTCCGCCTTCACCTGTAATCACGTGTGTTGCTTCCAGACTATGTCTAGCGGGTCTCTTGCTGTCGTTCGTCTACGGACTCACCTGTAGACTCTCGTCTGCCTTTCTCGCTCTTCGATCTCGAACACCACGTCGCAATGTCGTCGATGTGCGCGGAAGAGCCTGGTCCCCTGAGATACCTCGACAACGGCCTGCTTGACGTCACCCCAACAGAAGAATATGTAGCGATGTAAGTGTGTTGTATACTGTATTGCACCGGAATCCTAACTCTGGTGATAGCACCGAAATCAATTCACAAGTTTCTCCGCTGTTACAACTGCCTGCCGAATTGCGCGACCAAATCTGGCATTGCGTACTCAAGGACCACACCATTCGACCGCTTCCAAATAGGCTCCAAAACTTACTTCACAACTACGAACTGGCGATGAAAGAGAAATTCAAAGGATTCAAAAGACCCAGCGAGCATCGCTTCAGTCTACTGCTTGTCTCCCGTCAGGTCTATGCCGAAATAGGTATTCTTCCATATACACTCAGCACGTTCGTTCTTCTCGGCGCTGCCTGGGTATCCGACTGGACGGCTACGATGTCACTGCGGGCATCTAAGCTACTTGAGTTGATCCGGTTTGTGCGAGTTACACATGTGAGGCTTGGGGGGCCACTCATGTCTATATTTTAGGAAGGGTTCGGTTCATTGGAGAAGATCAATGTTCAGCTTATGCCCCGTACTTGGTCCGAAATAGTGTTTTCACTTGACACGAAAACCATGGAATGGGCGAAGGCTCACGAAATAGAGCTGAACATGTCGAGATGCACTTTCGAGGAGATGATGAATATATGGCTTGCGGGCTTGGAGTAGAGTGCAGCATAGCCAACATCTAAGGCTGGTTGGCAGAACTGGCACAACGTTCTCTACTCAATTCCTCTTCTCCTTCGGATGGTGTCATCTGTCCTTCCGCATAGTTGAACAAGCAATCAGTCAAGGCAAGACTATGTCAATCGTGTAAATGAGGGGGCTTGGCTCAGATCGAATCTTTACATAGCTGGAAAATTGATCAATAACTTATCCCTCGAATCTTTCCAATAAGTGCACCATGATTTCAACTCTGCTCAAAGACCTGTATACTAGCGGTGCCTCACCTTCGCTTTGCCTCAGTCGGCATAGCCCCATTCACTTTCACATGTACGTCCATGTGTACTTCGTCATCGCCACACGCTAATCACTGCTTCTCGAGTAGTTAAGTACCGCTCTTGCATCAACAAAATCGGTCATGTATCCCGACAATCTCAACTCCACCATGGCTCCATCAGAAGCAGCACAAAGCAAGCCGTGCTTACGTCGTCTTGAGAACGGCTTGATCGACGTAACGCCTACAGGCGACTACATCGCGATGTAAGTATAGCAGATATGTCATAGTACAAGACTGATACAAAACACAGTACGGAGAGGAACTCAACACAATCGCCGCTATTACGACTACCCGCTGAAATACGCAACATCATTTTCGAATATGTCGTGAGTGGCCATACCATCAGAATGATCAGCGAAAGGGGTACATCGTGTTGGCCACTTGCCAAACGACATCGTTTCAGTTTGGCGCGTGTATCTCGACAAACCTACAACGAGACGGCGTTGTTGACCTATACAGGGAACACTCTGTTATTCATGTACCCGGACGGCATCGAAATATTGACAACGCCCTCTTCATCACTCAATCGGATGTTGATTCGCAACATAGGGGTCATCGGATCCGGTACGGGTATATGGCCGGAACCCTGGGTCATCCCACTATTGAACACTTATTTCCCCTACCTTACAAAGATGGACATCCAGCCCGTGGGTCAATTGAACGCGGAAACACGGTCTTTTATCGAATCTCTCGGCGGAACCGTACATGTACATATTAGGGAAGTGACTGATCACGAAGACTGGCTTGAAATGTGGATGCGCTGTGCGGATTAGTGCTGGAAGACTTTGCACCAGGGTTTCAGGAGAGCGGAACGGGAGTAACAGTCTTTACCGATCTTAGCTCCACGAAGAGAAAGAAAGGGAAGTACATATTCCTTTCCCTGGGTGTCTTGGTATGCTTATAGCCTGGCAATGGGAAATGACTGTGGCTGTCGTTGCAAGCGGATCCAGCAATTCAGGGCTGTTCGAAGGGGAAGGTGCACGTTGAATGGTGTACATTCGCGCGATTGAAGCAACCATTCTCAGAACAATGGAAGAGCACAACAACAATTCTCGGAAGTAAAGTATGAAAATGAAACATTGTCATTACTTTTCCAAGCTGGATATCTAAGGAGTGTCGTGATGTCGTCTCAATCTAAATACCCTTGCCGAAGTTCCCAGCCCGAACACCAAAGCGCCAAAGAACAAAACTCCTGTCGAAAAATGCTATGTTACAATGCAAGTGCGATTCATAACCATTTAGTTCTTCTTCTTCGTTGTCGTCTTCTTATCATCATCGCTTTTCTTCGTCGTGCTCGTCGACTTGGGCGCAGCTGTAATCGTAGCAGAAGCAGGCTTGCTCGTCACACTACCCGTTGCTACTGGCGCGGAAGAATCCGCAGATGAACCAGCCGAAGCTGAAGTTGAGATCATTGTCATCAGCGTGCTGTAGCTCTTGGGTCCGTTTTTATAGTAGTCCACAAGAGCCTCTTCGAGCTTGTCGACGTGGTCATAGGCTTCAAGCGACTCGAACAAAGCACACTTCTCTCTCTTGGCGTTCTCTAATTCATCGGCGTCGGTGATGGGGCGGGATCGCCATCGCTCTTCCATAGGGTCGATGAAGCGGGTTGTCTCTGGGTAGCCAAAGTCCTTGAGCTCGGTGACGTTGAAGGCAGCCATCATGTCGTGGTCCTCGTGGATGAGGTTGTGGCAGTGAAACATGTAGACGCCGTCGTATGGTGCATAGCGGGCAATGACTGTGACGGTTTCGCCCTCGCCGAGGAGCACGACATCCTTGAGAGCTTCCTTCTCGTAGTTGAGAACGCCACGCTTACCGCCTGTGCGCGAGAGGATCTGGAAGTCGACAAGATGGATGTGGACGGGGTGAGACCAGCCACCAGCTCCGTTCTCAAGCTGCCAGATCTCAATTGCGCCGCGAGGAGGCTTAGCGAGGATGCGGTTCTTGACATCGGCGAACGTAACACCGTTGACTTGCCACTCTCCGTTGCTGCGATGGAATTTGAAGCTTCTATCAATCTTGCCTCCGTTATTGGGAGGGAATGGAACAGTACGTAGGTCGGTCGGTGGGTTGCCGTTGTTTGATGTATCCTTCGGGGCGTCCTTGCCGACAACAAAGCGCATGACTTTGTCGGTACTGTTGTAGTCCTCATCGTGCTGGACATCGCGAGCATTCTTGACCGTGATGTTCTTGCCTGCGAAGGCACTGAAGTCGAAGATCATCTCCCAGCGCTCGGCCATGGAGATCTCAAGGTTGCTGCTGGTAACAGGCTTGGTGAGCAAGCCGGTGTCTGATCCGATCATCTGGAAAGGAACTTCTTTGCCAGAGTCGTCGACGAAGGTGAGCTTGAATGTACGACTGATAGAGGCATCGAGCCATCGTAGGCGATACTTCCTCGGCTCAACAGAGTGGAATGGCCATGGCTGACCGTTGACGTGGATGACGTCTCCCCACAGCGATGTAGTCTCGTCTTTGGGATCAAAAAGTGTTCCATCTTGGTTGTACTGCTTCGCGCTCAGAGCCAATGGAAGATCATACTTTCCACTTGGTAGTCCAAGTTTGTCCTCGGCAGGGTCGTGTAGGATGTAGAAGCCAGCCTGGCCAAAGTAAGCGTTTTCTGCGGTGTGGTGGATGGCGTGGTCGTGGTACCATAGAGTTCTGGCACTCTGCGAGTTGGGATAGTAGTAGTCCTTGTATTCACCGTATTTGGTGGTGTCCTCTGCCCAGCCGTCGAAAGCGGCCCGGCTGTAAGAACCGTGAAGGTGCACAGAGAGGTCTTTGTCACCATAGTTCCTGAATCGAACTACTGCTTCCCGACCTTTGGTCATACGGAAAGTAGGACCAGGCGAGATACCATCGTATCCGACGAGTCTGGCCGGCTTCTTGCCTGCATAGACTTGCTGTTCAAATGGCTTCACATCGACCTCATAGAAGTCAATCTGGTTACCGGTAGTCTTGTTTGTGTAGGTACTGTAAAATGTCAATGGCAAACTCATGACACGGTTGTGTACAACTTACTATTGGACAGCCTTGTCAGGAGGAATTGGTAATGGATTTTGGAAGATCTCCTTGTATTCGGGACTGAGCCACTTGAGGTCGCCAGCGTTGGCTCGAGATGCCAGAAGGGCTGCTAAGCCCGTCGAGATGTACTTCTTCATGTTGTGTGAAGGAAGAAGAGAAGAAAGAAGGATGCGATATCCAAGAGGTGGATCGAATGCGAAGAAGCTGGAGATGAATTGGATGATACAATTAGAGATCAGTCCGATACGATTGCTTTATACTCATTGTGTCCTCAGCACATTTGAACCCCATGTCGACCAGGATGCTATTGTCGCGGTTCTCGAGCAGTCTATCATAACTCACCATTCTGTTTGAATGCCTAGCTGGCGTCCACACTCGCTTCACACCGGAGTTCCAACAACCACATTGCTTGAACAAGCCATAGAACGTGGTCGCCACAGTTGCTCCGGTGCACAGGTACCGCTAGGCGGCAGTAAAGCCAAAGCATCGTCCCGTGTAGACCATGAAAGCCATAACCATGGCTTGAGAGGCTTGTGTAGAACTCAGCTAACAGCTCAACCGGGGCCTGTGCATGGGACCCCCGGCTTGTGAGGACTTCATGCACTGAATCTGTGAGGCTGGACTTCGCACTCACCGGCGCTTGGCATTTGGATTCAAGGTGGCTTGCGGTCGGCGACGTTAAAATAGTGCCCGTGAGTTTCACTGAGGTAGGATCTTACCCGTTTGAAGCAATACCGGACAATGTATGTCCACTGTGGCGTCTTCAGCGCAAAAAGACACTGCTCGTCTACATCCGAGAAATGATAAGGAATTATCCCGAGCATTGATTAAAGCTGAACAATTAGAAGGTGAAGAGAAGCGAACTGTGGAGATGCTAGTTCTGTAAACATACAACACGGCCTACGATCATAGCTTGGTGTCCTGTCAACCTTGCCTACCGCCAGCGCCAGCGCAGCGGACAAGCATCCTTGCCTCTCCACGGCTTGCTCGTGTCGATGCAAGCTGGAGCAGGGATTTCACAGCGACGTCGTGAATGGCACGTGTTAATCTTAGAGTCGGTGGTCTCCGACTCTTGCACACTGTTCGAAATCGGAAAATAGTACAAGTTGCCTCTAGACACGATGGCGCCTCGTCTCCGCTACTGTGGTATCTCGACAAGTGAACAAGCGAGATGTACAGGAAGTTCTGGACCGCTCCTGAGGGATCGACGCTATGTCGTTAGTGTCCGCTAGTTGCGTTCAGGGCACGTGATCTTCGCCTATTCACTGGGCGGAATGAAGTTTGTAACCAGTCAGATAACGCACGGCAAGCCACTACAACTCTTCCAGCTCAAGACAACTCAGCCTTGTCGTGAAATTGTTTGTTTCGCTTCGAGACATCAATCCCGACTGTTTGGATTATTCGTCTGCTACGGTGCACCTGCGAAGCTGCTTGCGTCCATGCGATGCATCAGCCATCGTCATGTCTGCGTCCTCAAAGCATCTACATTTGCCTAGGAACCATGTTTGGGCTAGGAAGCGAAAAAGATTGCCGCGATCGACCACCCCACGATCCTTGACTCTCCCCCACAAACATCTAGCGAGACATCAGCGCGGATTTGGTAGCGAACTAGGCTGGACAAGACGAGGCTAAGCCAAGAAAAGCTTGCTGTTAAAGTGGCGAGCTGACACCATCCCGTATGGACGAGCCAACTTCACACCAGTATGCTAGCATGGAGTCGCGAAATATCAGCCTCGGATGCTATTCCCGCGCTGGCAACCTTCCATTTTCAGTATGCCTGTCATTAGTCGTTTCTTGGTATCTCAGCATTCTCTCGCTTCCTCAGTCTCTTGTCTCCATTATGTAGGGCTCACAGTGTTTTCCAGATCGCTTCTGAATTACACGCTTCTTCATCATAGCCCATAAAAGACACTTGGTGCACGCCCTGCTAGACTGACTGAGATACGACCTCGGCCGCCCCCATTCAATATATGGGCTTGCAGACTGCCAAGGCTGCATCAATACGGGAGGAATGCTTGGGTCCAGCAAGACAGCCAACACGAGCAGCATCAGCCTGATCCATGATCCAACTCCGATGTGTCGCATGTACAACCTAGTAGCTGCAGAATCTCGACCCATACTCCACTCACGAATTAAGACAACCCTTAGCTTCAAGCACAAGGTGCAGCCCGTCCAAGATGCACACATGTACTGATCATGAAGACAAGTAGAAAGCTACGAAAGTGGAGCATTTGTAACTACACCTGCTCTTCCAGGTAAAGCAGAAGCGGTGCAAGCAAGGTTCCCACCGTCCGGACGACGTGAAACCCTCCAACAGTATACTAGCCCACCAAAGTATCTTCATACTGGCAAATCTACACCTCTTTCCCCAGCTCACTCCTCCCGCAACCTCGTCCAATGAAGATTCCAGCCAGCCCCAGACATGTTGGCCTCTCGCGTGTCTCTTGGCGTGCCCCGTCCACACGGATTCTAGATCCAAAGTCCTTCTCAGCCGCACGATGCCAAGCCCGCCTCGACACTTTCACCGCGTCGCCAAGAGAAAGTTGGCGAAGGCTTGTCGTATCGCTGACATCAGGCGAGCAGTACTGGGCTGATTGAGTTCTGCGGACGACGGCGACGCCGCAAGTTCTTTGGGGCCATCTCTCGCGAGTGAGCTTTTCGCCATGTTGAGTGGTCTGGAATACACGACTGGTAAAAGCATTCGCGGCGACCTTTCGAGGCTCGTGCGAGGGTGGAATGATTTCGAAAATTCATTCCCAGGTAGCTACTGTGACGGCTCTGCGAGGCCAAGTAGCTACAGCAACTTGCCTAGCATGCAGAAACCTAGTTCAGAAAACTACACTTACGGCCGCTGCTACACACAATATCACGAGTAAGCCAAGTCACATCATCATCGATGTTCAATAAGCGTCTTGAATTCGACCACAGCATGCCGAGGTCTCAAATTCCCAATAGTGATTGGAGTCTCTCCCATCAGCTAGAATCCCAGCTAATCTGTGCCTCTTACACTTTAACCCCACCTGGCAGCCATTCTCAACATCTCATCGTCGATCATTCAGCTATTCTTAACATCTGACCATCGTTCGTTCGGTAATGCTCAACATTCCAATTAACCTTCGTTCCTAACAAGTCCCAAGGCGCGTATGTGTACCTAACGTGTACGCCAAAAAAAAAGCAAGCCAGGCAGCTACAATAATCTAGTATGCATACATTAGAAAGGAATCTAAACAGCCTACACTTCCGCCCGTTACTATGCCAATACGAGACGACAAGCCGACTACATCATCGATTAGACTGTGGTATACTAAGAGGGGGAGACGTTGCGGGAGAGCTTGGTAGTGTATCTTCAGCATGTCCGAACATGGCATTGTCGGATTTATACAACACCTTACTATAAACGGATGCTATGAGATAGACCATAAGCTACGTCATGGTCGATGTATATCAAGCGCTAAAGTAAGGCCAATCAAGTATAGCATACCGAAATCCCATCATCCCAAGAAGTACAGGGTTTCACAGTGCGCGTCCGACTCTATGCCCAAGTATGCACAGCGACATCTTACCCCGGAGATCGCCAGCCCTCATCTCACTTCTAACACCGACGTAAAAAGTATCTGCGGGGAGTCTCAAAGCACTCACAAGCAACAAATACACATTTCACCACACCACCAGCCAGCTACAATATCTTAACATGCGTGTATTCGCTGCGCTTACCACACGCGTCCACCTCATCATCAGGCTCAAACACCCTATAATAGAAAAACAGGTCCAGAACAGTAGTGCCTTGTGCTCCCCCGCTAATGCTTAACGTGTTCGATTCCATCCCATGATATACCCATCCGATCCCTTACGCCGCCAAACCCTTTAAGAAACCCTTATACGCCTCGTCCTCCTTGCCATCCAATACCTAATAAGATGACTGGCGCATGAGGTGCAAGAAGATTGTGCACTTCTCGACCTCAATGTCTCCCTTACTACCGTTGGGCTCCGAACCATCTTTGCGATCCTTCTCTGCGACTATCTCAACGTCGATGCGATTGACGCCACCGACCAGCTTGGCCTCGAAGACAGGCTCGCCTTTCTTCTTGCCGCTCTCGATGCCGGGACCGGGGCTGCTGCCGTTGATGCCGGCGGTGACGGGGACACGGTTGACTTCGAGCGTTTTGTTGCCGTTGACCAGGACGAAGATGCGGTATAGGCGGTTGGTCAGTGCAATGGGGACCTTGGGCGTAATCTGCAGGTATGAGTGGACGGGTGAGACGGCGACGGTGACGCTGTGCTCAGTCTTCTGCTTGTTGGCGGGTATGTCGACGGACCAGGGCTTTGGCAGGTTCAATGCGGGATGTGTGTTCAGCGTGATCTTGGGAATCAGAGCTTCGTCCAGACCTGAATGAGTCAGCAAAGTCAGGATTTCATATACTTCCATATATCACTTACTCTTGAGAGGCGTTTTGCGGAACGTGTTCTCGCGAAGAGCCGAAGGAGGCACATAGTAGGTCGGTTGTTGAATGTGGCCGTTAGTCATAGCTGCTTGACCGGCGTTGCCGTTCGGGTACGGGCTGCCACTGGTCCTTGGCGGAGCCATACTTGCATGAGGTGTATGAGCAGGAACGCTGAGACGTTGAGCCTGGCCATCCGAGGCAGTACTTGACGGTCGGATCGCGCTCAGTGCGGGAGACTGCATATCTTGCTTGACACCATTGACAGCTGGTGGTGATCCGGCCGTCCGCGCCTGCGCTGTGAGTGGCGGTAGTACAGCAGCTGCGCCCTTTGATCCACTGAAAGGATTCGAAGACGGCACGGGAGTTCCAACTTTTGCCTGTGGAGATGCGCGAGCAGAGTTTGGTGCATGCATGCTGTCCCGGACATGTCGCTGCTGTCGCAAGAGTGCATCACTATCAACAATGACCCCAGGTGTCGCCGAGCTTCGTGCTCCAGGTGTGTTGCGATCTGAAGCCGGACTCTGCCTGAGCTTCAGCTTTAGTTGCTGCTTAGGAGCCGGTGTACTAGTCGACATGTTCAGCTTGAGCTTCGGCTGTGCCGGCTCGTCGACTTTGGCCTTGGCTTCGGCGAGGCGCTTATAAAAAAATTCCTGATTCTGTTAGCATACTTAAACAGGCTTGCAGTGTTCTGGTCCATACCTCCATCTCCAAGGAGACGTTGTAGATGTCGCTACCATCCTCGTTGTAGTCGCGCGCATTCTTCCAGATGAGGCTCATGGAGTCTTCGAATGCATCCCAGCTCTTGAACAGCGTCTGACCCGTGGGCTGGTCGCGTCCAATTACGCCTTGCACCTTCTTCTTGATAGCCGCCAACGACATTGGCTCTTTGATGATTGCATAGTAGTCTTTCAGGCTACGGCTCGGGAGATTGAGGAAGGGAGCAAAGATTGGAAGACCGCTCCTGTGAGCATGTTAGCGAGGGTTGCAGAAGTTGAAGACGGTCAACCTACTCGGGCTCGACATAATCAATGAGTTCCCTGACTATCTGCTCTTGTGCCTGTTGGAACGTCTTGCCATCAAAATCAGGGTTGTCCTCAACGTCCTCGTGCGTGAGGGACGCTGATTGCCGGAGCCGTGAGGGCGCTGGTGTAGCCTGTGCCGCCGCAGCAGCAGCAGCAGCTCGGCGAGGGCGGTCGAAGGTGTCGGGCGTGGCAGCCGGCGAATGCGCAGTTCGTGGGGTGGATGCAATGCGGGGGATGGGCTTGCCTGGCTGGGAGTTCTCCTCGCCAGGGATGGGTGTTGCGACAGCGACGTAGCTGTTGTTGGTTCTGTACGCCGGATTGTGCTTTGTCATCCAGTTCGAGGCGGTCTTGCGAAGGCGCTCAGCATCGTTGTAGACGTTCGAGTTCTTGTCGTTGTAGGCTTTGGACATTGTTGACGAGCCGCTTGCAGTCGCTCTCGACCTGGGCGAGGGTAGTGTATTCACCGTGATTCGAGCTTGTTCTATAATATAAAGTCAGCACATGCTCTTGTCAATAGTCTCAGATGTTTCATGACTGCTGCTGCTCCTGTGCTGTGTTAAGTGCCAAGTTAGTAGAGGGTGGCTCATTGGCGCATTGGGCCAGAGCGTGGGGTCTGGAGGAAGCAGTTTGCAATATACGAGATGTGTGGCCGTACCTCGATGGTGTCGATGGCTATGGGCAGCTTGATGTGCTCGTAGTACTCTGGAAGCTCGGCCTGCGCGCGGTCTGTCAGTGGGGTCGACGCGGGGAGAGCTTGGGGGGCGTACCTTGCTAGGAAGCGTGAGGAAGTGGACTGCAATTGGGCGACCGCTGCATCTTGTCAGTATTTGTGCTGGTAGCCGTGTAGGAAGGAAGCACGGGAGCTGCTCGGGATTGGCTAGTCGTCAGGCTAGGGTACGTACGTCTTGTCTTTCGCCTGCTTCAACGTGTCGAGGAACTGCAGGCCCTTGGCCGTCGTCGTCTCTACCGTCTCAACGTTCGCATTCGATTCGCCCTGCACGCATGCGATCCACTGTTAGCAAGCTCGTCCATTGCATCTACACACATTGCCGTGTCTGCCTCGGCATGCATCGTCGGCGGCGGCCGTGGTGTTGCGGCGCCATGGAGGGGCCGGCGGAGGTGTGAAGGGCTACTCGTCGAACCCAGTCGTCGCGTTCCATCTAGCAGCCAGCCCGCATCGCGACCGACACTACTCGCACCTCGTGGACCACCACCGACAATGCTCTCAACACCTTGGGGGGCTGCACGTACCGGCACTTTCTGGCGCTTCGCAGGGCGACCGTCTCCGTCACCCATTGCTGCGCTGGCAGCTTTGCGCTTGGCCGCGCTTTCCATTTCAACTTGTTTCGTGGTCGCGTAGTCTATCCAAGCCGGTGCCAATGTTGGTTGATGCAGGTTCCGGGTCGTGCGCGGGTGCAGTTGAGGTGCGGTTATCGCTGTGCAGCCAAAAGCGCGTCCACGGGTTGCTTCTCCAAGGTGGCCCGTGTTGAGGTTTGGCGATCCGACGCGCTAAACTAGTACGGTCTTGGCATCATTGACGCTGTCGAAGCCGTTGGTAGCTGCCTGTCAATAACATCGTGTGATTGTCCACTGTCGTTCGTATTGGACCAATCGGATCTATGAAGCCAGATCGTTTTTTGAAAACCACAGATGGTGAAGACCACGTCCAAAAGGGACGGATCATTCAATCAAGCTGGACTGTAACAAACATGTCTTATATGATATCCTGCTTCGTTCGGCCGTGGCGTAATGATTTGTATTGAGAAGAAGAGATGGAGCCGTAAGCTCCTAGGTACTAGTCCCTGGCTATGTACCGCTTTCCAGGGTATGCACACGCGGTCATGGAACCATCGCTAAGACCGCAGCAAACTCAGCCATGTTCGTAAAGCAAGACCCGACACAATCACATTTCCAAACCCAGCAACATAATCAAGCCTTCTTGGTTCCGCTCTCGGTGGCCTTCTTCTCGAACTCGGCCCTTGCCTCTGCCTCCTTCATTTCTCGTACTTTGGCCAAAACCACTTCTCGGAAGATGGCTCCCTTTGCGATCCTGCTTAGACGTCCGGGTCCCTTTCCAGTGCCAGCATCAGGAGTTTCTTCTTTGGCAGCCGGGACCTTGTCGGAGGTGGTGCGCTGCTACCGCTTCTCCCGCGGCTTCACGAGCGTTGAGCGGGCATATCGGCCTGACCTGGAGCGTCCTCCTCTTCGTCCTCTTGCATCTTGAGCGCTTCGATGCGGTTCGCAAGCTTGACAAGCTCGATACCGCGCTTGAGACGGGCCTTTGCAACATACGCGCGAATCTCAGGCAGCAAGTTGTGGTCACTAGCCGTCGCGCCGCTGAGCCATACGTGCTTGAGAGCGTCCTGCTCACATTAGTTAAAGCATTTCCCAAAAGAGCGCTTACCTTACCTTGCTCGTAGGTCGCTTGTTTGGGTCTGGCTGTAGTAGCAACGTGATGAACTCCTTGGCTTCCTTGCTGACCTCCTTCCAGTATCGCTCGTGGAAGACGACACGTCCGTTCTTGCACTCCTCGATAAGATCGGCCAGGTTCTCTGATCGGAATGGAGAGTAACCGCAGAGAAGTGTGTAAGTGATGACTCCCATCGACCACATGTCGACAGGCTTTCCGTGCCCTTTCTTCAGCATAACCTCAGGTGCAGCATATCCGAAGGATCCAGCCATTGTAGTGAGGACTTCGCTCTTGGAGTCGAGCATCTTGGCGATACCAAAGTCGGCCAGCACGAGTGATGAGTGAGCGTCGCGTGTGAGGTAGAGAAGATTCTCGGGCTTGAGATCTGGGTCATGTGAGCGAAGCATGTTTTGAAGAGGACCAGACCTTACCTCTGTGCACAACGTTGTTCTCGTGGAGGTAGTTGACTGCCTCAAGGACCTGTCTGATCGTCTCGGCGGCGTCTTTCTCAGTGAACTTTCCCTTCTCGCAAATGCGGTCGAACAGCTCTCCGCCGGTTGCCAGTTGAGTCACAATGTAGTACTTGTCCTACAAATTGTCAGACCCCAATTCACTGCATGCATCTTGCAACGAGCTCACCCTTGACTCGAACCAGTCGTGGAACTTGACAATATGTGGGTGTTTCATGCGCTGCAACATCTCCAGCTCGTCGTACACCATCTGCTCATTGCCTTTTACGTTCTTCTTCAGAATGATTTTGACAGCGACCTTGCCCTCGGGGCAGTCGGCCTCACGGACGATGCCATATGTGCCGGCGCCCAGTGTCTTTCCGAAGCGGTATCGAGATCTGCGATTGTGGTCTCAGTATCCGGTTTGTTTGCGCGGGGTATGTGAGCTACGAACTTGCGGTCATAGCTGTCGGGCTGGCCGTGCAGCTTGTTGAGCATATTTGTCACTGCGAGGGTTTGTTAGTATGCGTTGTTTGCGAATCGAGCAGTAAGAAAAGGAGTCGTACTCATAGTGGGCAAATTGCTGGCAGCGCGTCAGCTGCTGCGTAGGCGCGAGGCTGAATGTCAGACGGAGGTGAGATGCCTATCAGGCGCGTAAAGGTTGGTGGGGTCGGTGAGGGGTAGGTCTTCAGCAGTAGGTTGCAATTGCGCGTGCTGGGAAGAAGAGAAATGCAAAGAAAACAAAAAGTCGCAAAGGATGGAGAAGAAGCCCAAACGTGGTCGGGCCAGAAATAACCTAGGGCCTTGGAGCAATTGCTGTTCGACTTCGGTGGGGTAGGCGCAACGCTCGTCCGCCTTGTTGAATGGCTCCAGGGCTGTGCACACCCCGATTGGCCTTGTCACCTCCGTGTGCGCCTCATGGCTGTGTCTCTTGGGCCTGACATACTCCAGCGGACGCTCCTTTTACCACGACCAGTTAGACACGCGCCAAAGAGAGAGCCATGCAGCCTTGTAGCCTGAGCTAAGGCTGCTTGCAAATCTGCGCGTATTATCCTACCAGCTGCAGCCGGACCACGCGAGACCAGCCACGCGGCGTAGCTGCATTCAATTCTCCCTCACGGTGTTTGATACACCTAGCCTGGAAAGACAAGAACCCTGCATTGCCCATTGCCCATTGCCCATTGCCCATTGCCCGTGATAGTCAGCCAAGCTGGAAGGTGGTACCGCAAGGAATGGGGAAAGCAGGGGACCGGGCTGGACATGTTTGACAGCTACGTCATGCTTGTCGCAACTTCTTGCCATGTAGAAAACCTGATCAAGCTCAACTGCTTCTATCGCCAGACTATTTCAATATCTTCTCGTACTCCTCAGCACAAATCCTACTTTGCGAAACTAGCGCTCCCAAACCTTACATCTTTCTCACCTTCTACCACCTAGCGTACCTCGTCTGCCGATCGCCAACATGACCGCCACTCAGATCTTCACCGTATTCGCCGGCATCCTTGCACTAGCCGGCGCCTATCTCTATTTCTTCGGCATCGACCCCGAGACCAAGCGTGCGCTCGAGAAGAAGGCTCTCAAGACTATGGGCGAGAACAAGATGTCTTACCTGGCCAAAGGCATGTTTTGTCGATCTCCTCTGGGCGATCCACACTAATAACTTCCAGACCAGATCAACAAGATCCCTACCTCGGATCAAGAAGACGTCAAGAACCTCAAGAAGTCTCTCGGCAATGCTGTCGGTGGTGTCACCAACAACCCCCTTGGGGAGACTGCTGGTGAAGCCACAGACAGACTCACAGCTCCCCTTACTGGACGCTAATGGTCATGTCTCTGTAGCTCGAGCTGCGACTCAGGCTTAGGACGCCGCGGCGAGCTTTTCGAAGAGCGCGGCTGATTGCGTCGATTGGAACACGGTCCAGGAATATTCGAAGAGTGCGCTCGAGCGCGTGTCGACCATGACGTCCCAATCGAAGGCGAAGGTCGAGAAGAAAGTAAAAAAGACGGAGTGATGGCGTGACGATTATGAAGACTAACGAAGCGTCTGGCGTTGACTTGATCCTCAGTGCTTGTTCTTGGATATATATGGTGGCGATTCGGCTCCTGTAGGCAATCCTCAAGCTTCCATGAATTAAAATATTCAACCCAATTGCCATCCGCCCGTCCAGATACTCCACAACAGTCCCTCCCATGCTAAGACAGTTCCCCAAAACACAACTTGAAATCCAGTCTTCCTCGTCTTGTGCTGGAAATAATGCATCCCAATCAGTGCACCTGGCCATCCGCCCAACAGTGCCAACGTGTGTAACGTCACCTCTTTGACTCTCCACTCCATGTTCCGCGCTTGCATCTTGTCATAGCCATAGAACAAGAAGGTGATTCCGCTGGCGATGCCTGTCCAAGCAAGCGGCAAAATGGAATGCGTCGAGGTATACAGGCGGACCAAGGTACAAGTAGGTAGAATAAGAGAGGCAACACCGGCGATGGTTGCGAGTGTGAACGGACGCCTACGTGGGCGCGCGTGATTTGGAGGCATCACGATAATGTTGTGAGGTTGTTCAACAGTGCGTTTGAAGATGAGTTGGAAGCCTGCCCGGTCGATCTCCCGAGACGTCAAGCACCTGCGCTAGCGCTGCTCCCGCAGCCGGAGTGAACCCGCCATGCCATGTGTTCAAACTTCGTGTTTGGCTGCACCAACACCAACACGCTTACACTCGTCACCGATGCATCCAGACCATTACGACCATCTGTCATCACCAACTCCGACCAAGTACAGGATCAACCTAGTCGAACGCTGACTGCTTACGTCCTATCACAAAACCGACAAGAAGAGCCGAAATTGCGCAATTCCAACATCACGATCTTCACCACCCGCGACACAGACAAAAGCTTGACTGCTTGATATTAACATAGATTGATAGTAATTAGACACTAAACCACCTCTGTAGACCCGGTAAACGGCGAGGCGCACGAAAGCATGCAAAAGCGTAACACGTAACGTAGCGAACATATTGACGAGAAGGGTGTACACTACATGACTAATTTGACTTCCTCCACCAACAAACATCCTTCACTTGACTAGCATTTCTTTTTCTTAGGACAAAAGAAATAGGTGATTGAAATGTTTAGAAGATGGCGTCAGCGCAGCCAAAGTACTGCTCAACACCGAGGTCACCAGGGGCCTTCCAGGTGTCATCCTGATAAGAGAAGACGCATGCCTCCGAGCCAACCTTCTCCATGATGGCCGTTCATGGCAGTCTTCTGGTTCTCAACGCTGGCGACGGCGAGGCCGTTGGGAATGCCGCTCTTGGGCCAGCCCGATCTCAGTGATGAACTTGCCCTTGGCGGCGGGGCCGGGGCACACCTTGGCGGCCTGCTCGAGCTGCTGCGCGGCGAAGTCTCCGGCCTTGTCGGCAGTGATGGAAGCAGTGAAGTAGGGGTGAACCTGGACGGTGAAGACGTCGATGTGGTCGCACAGAGCGGCGCCCTTCTCCTCCCAGGTGCCTACAGGCTCAGTGGTGGTAATGGCAACGTCGGTGGGGAAACCGGGCACCTTGGAGCTCCTTGCGGACGTAGTCGATGTAGCTACCGAGCTCAGAGGCCTGGCAGTTGTTGTTGAACATGCACTCGTTACCGACGATGACCATGGCGACGCTGTCCTTGGGGGCCTTGTTCTTGATGTCCTCAAGCTGAGAGTTGGCGTAGCTGGAGAAGGGGCCCTTTCCACCGGCACCGCCGCCCTCAAGGAAGATACCGTAGATGACCTTCAGTCCGTACTTCTGGCACTCGGGAACGACGTTCTCGAACACACCGCAGTCGGTGCTGTAGGAGCGGATGGTGGTGAAGCCCATCTCGGAGATCTTCTTGATGTCGGTCTTGATGTCCATGGCGGTCTTGCACTGGCCGTCCGCGGCGTAGGGGGTGTAGGTGATGGCCCACTTGTCACCATTGGTGACGATGTGGCCGCCGTTGCTGTAGATGCCAGTTGGCTTAGGCTTGTCAGCCTCCTTGGTGCCGCTGGGAGCAGGCTTGGGGGTGTCGGCAGGCTTGGAGTAGATGGGGAGCTCGGACAGGGGGAGTGTAGACGGGCACTGGGGCCGGCTTGGAGGACTCGGGCTTGGGCGCAGGAGTGTAGACCTCAGCGGGCTTGGAGGACTCCGGCTTAGGCGCAGGAGTGTAGACCTCCGCGGGCTTGGTGGATGAAGCTGCGACCGGGGTGGAAGAGACCACAATCGGCTTCTCCTCAGTGCAGGAGGTGGAGACCTCAGGCTTGGGAGGAGCCGGAGGGTAGACCTCAGCGGGCTTGGTGGATGAAGCCGCGGCCGGGGTGGAAGAGATCACGATGGGGGTGTAGATGGAAGTCTTGTGACCCTCCTCCTCGGTGCAAGAGCTGGAGGTCTGGGGAGTAGGGGGCGCGACCCAGGTGGAGTTGGGGACGATA
This sequence comes from Parastagonospora nodorum SN15, assembly GCF_000146915.1. Lineage (NCBI taxonomy): Eukaryota > Fungi > Ascomycota > Dothideomycetes > Pleosporales > Phaeosphaeriaceae > Parastagonospora > Parastagonospora nodorum. The sequence goes on along the minus strand of NW_001884554.1, from coordinate 1,196,587 downwards.
GACGGCACTGAAGAAAAGTTAGTATCAAAGGTTTCTTGCCGTACTAGCATTCTGCCCCGCGACTTCCAACACCATGAAATCCACCTGTTCTTTGAAGCCACGCGGGGTTGGCATGTCACGTACTAGCAGTCACGTAGACAGTGGTGTAGACCGTGCAAACGTCATCTTTCTTGTAGTCTCCACGGCGCATGTGGAAACCAGCGTGAGCCTTGTGCTCGTACGCGGCAACGGAGCCGGTAAGCGCCACGGAGGCAGCGATAATAGCACCCTTCATCTTGACGTTTGGTTACTGGGTATTAAGCAGATGGTAGGTATAGACCGCTGAATGAGTGAAGCGGTTGTATTAAGTATAGATAAACGAGTGTAAGGGCACAAAGGCCAGACTTGACTTGTCAACGAGGCGTGGATGCGTAACTGTGAGCCTTGCGTAAAGAGAAAGAAGTCTGTCGCATCGCCGGGGAGTCGTCGGTTTTGATGGGACTGCGCATGGCTAGTGCTCGTGCGCCGGCATCTAGGTTGACAAAGGGGTCCTTGAAATGAACATGGGAGGTGGGCCACCAAAACGGTATGGTTGCTAGGCAAGCTTCTACATGGGGTCACGATGTGCACAGAGCGGTCGTGTTGTGGAAATGAGACTCTGGGGAAAAACTACTGGATGCTCGACCACTTTGGGTGCAGTGGTCCGCATCGGGTTAATCAGGGGGGTAGCCGCACAACTCACATAGCATCATCACAAGCACAGTTGAATTGCGCCGAGTCGACCCATCAAGAGTCCGGCGCAATCCTATGGACCTGACAGTAACTTGGTTCTTATTCTTGCTGGTACACCATGAGCCCATGACAGCAGCTGGGTAACCCTCCCGTGCGCTCGTGTCGCGATATTATAGTCCGTCGAATGTATTATGACTATCATCATCAAATCATTACCAGCAATCACACACCCTCGCCTCGCGCAACCAACGGCTAAATCTCCAAGGATTCGAACAAGGAGGAACCATGGCCACAGCGCTGCCACATGCAGGTACAGGGCGGCTCGTGCATAGCCTTGAACATCGCTTCCCTGTTCGGCATTAAAACTATTGGCTGGCCGATCCGCTCTGGAACTAATTGTAGCCAAGGGGCGTGGTTGGCAGGCGGATGTTTCTGTTCGCACGACTCGAGAGCGTGCTGGTGCCGGATGCACAAACGTCATGAAATGTTCCGGCGCAGTATCCGGCTTCACGGCTGTGTATCACGTAAAGCTCAACACCATTGTGGAAACCATTCGAGCCACGAGTATAGCGCGTGCAGCTTGTCTGCTGGGCGATGGATGCATTTATTTCCTGCGTAAGACGATGTTGTGTTGGCACCGCCGACATGCCGGAAGGATTCAGGTGCCCAGCGGTGAGGGCCTTGGGGACTTGGAGAGCGGATTGGCGAGCCCGCTATCATCTCGCTGCGCAAGCGACGAATTAGAGAAACTCTTACAGGGCTAAGGAGTGGTCATCGGACCAAGTGTGAATGGCTGGAGTTGGTGTGTTTGACCAATGATTGCTAACTTGCGGCATACGAGCGATAAAGGGTGTAGTAGTACATTAAGCGCGTAAGTAGCGAGAATGCCCTCCAGCTAGCAAGTCAGCTCCTGTACACACTCGACATTAAGAGCTCAGCTTTCATCTCCACCGATCAATTTTGCTGTCATGTCAACTTTACCACCGCCTGTATAGCTTCACAACCCATCGCACTTTCTCTGGAACGTCCAAGCATCTCGTCGATCGAGTCTCAGTCTATGTATTCCAACACTAGCTTACATGAGTTTCGTCTCTGTAAAGACAATAGTCTCCGAAACGTTAGGAGCCAAGGTTCATTATAGCTACTTGTGGCTGCTAGTCAAACGTCAATCATGCAGGCTGATGATGCGCCTTAATCCTTTCTGCAAATTCCTTCGCTCCATCCGCGCTGAAGTGATTCTGCTTCCCCTGTTCAGTTCTGCGCATGTACTTCTCCGCTCTGGCAAACATTTCCTTCTCATAGCTCTGCACAGCCTCGTCCAGCCCTTTCTCTCCTTTAGCCGCAGCTATGATCTCGCGACTGAGCACTAGTGCATCTGTCATACCAGTATTGACACCGACACCCGCAAATGGAGTCATGACGTGTGCAGCATCTCCAATTAGCGTGGCCCCGGAACGATGAGGCCAAGTGAAGCCGACAGGAAGTTCGTACAGTGGACGAGGAGTAAGATCGTCCTTACATTCAAGCACGACGCGCTTCAAGTCTTCGCCGACGTCGGAAAAGTACCGCTCAACATACTGCTTCCTCGCGGTGTCTTGATCGCTCCAGTCGATGCCGCATGTTTTAAGGAAGTCTTCCGGCACCCTTAGGCAAGCGTATGTGCGTAAGCCTCCGTCGCCTTGTCGCTGAGCAATCACTGCTCGTCCTTCACCGAAGCTGAACATTGAGCCTAACCCGACGAAGTCGACTAGCCAGGGATTTGCGTGGATATTGTGGAGGTTCACTTCTAACATCGAGATGCCGGAATATGCGGGTTTGACATCAGTCACTAGCGAGCGCACCCTTGACCAGGCACCGTCCCCGCCAACAACAAGGTCCCATTCCGTCTCTTGAGTTCCATCTACGAAGTGGAGGTCATACCTTGCTGGCTCGCTGCTCGAGGCGACGACACGATCAAGTCTCTTGCTGAACTTCAGATTTTCACTCTTCAGATTGTCGGAGAGGATGTTCAGTAGCAGTCTGCGATCGATCTCCGGTCTTCCAGCAAACTTCTCTTCTTCGCTCTGCTCTGGCTTCGGTATCACATTCTCATCCCACAAAACTTCGCCATCAATATTGACTATCTTATCGCAGTCCGACTCTGGCCGTGAAAGCTTAACAAACGCATCCCATAAATTGGCCTCTTTGAGTGCGAGCTGACCAGACTCGGGATGCAGGTCGAGTGAGCCACCGGAGCTGCGGATAGAGTCGGCAGCCTCGAATACGGTGAAGGATATGTCATTGTTCTGAAGGATGTTGGCAAGTGTGAGTGAGACTGGACCTGCGCCGACAATGGCGATCTTGGGTTGAGAAGCAGATGACATATCAGGCGGGTCGAGCGTCTGATGCTTAGATGTCCTTTCTTGTATATTCTAGGCTTCTGCGCTGGTTTGGTGTTCTTGTCTCAAAGTCTATGAACACAACTCGAATAAGGTGTTGATCTCTAGGGAATCGAGGTTTACGGCAATTGGAGGCGCAGAATTTCTGACGAGGTCCTAAGATCAACATTTCCATGGCATATATGATCATCGTTCATGGTTGCCTAAAGCTTCCTTCACGTTCTCTCGAACGCGTACACAGCTTACCTCGGCGTATCGGGTCTTAAATCTACGCGAGGCATAATCTTCGGCCCCGAGAGCGTCGCACAAATCGCAACTTGCATCTTTGCTGCAAACGTTTATAATTGGGCCACTTGAAAGCAGCTAACACTAGGCGACAGAGTGAGTGCAGGAACCCGAATGACTGGAACGATTCCACCAGTGAGTTGCTGCTGTCGATGGCCGTGATAAGGTGTCGCTTGCTAGTGCTGACGGGGCCGGAAATTAAGGTTGCATGCTTATTTTGGTTTAAGCTCACTGGATCGACTGCCAAGTGTCTTTGCGTGAATGTGTCGCAGCACATATGCAGATCCACCGGTGTGCTATCACGTCGGTCAAGTCGTGGTGTTAGAGTATCTTCCGCTATCTGTCGAATCTCAAGTCGCCGCTCTTGTAATGTTTTGCGAGGTGCATACCTAGCTAGCTGCCATATATTGTATCGTACGGCCTCTAACATTATGGTCTATCGACTAATTTCCAGATTACCCAAAGCTGCGCGTCTTCAATCTGATGCTCGAATGACGCGCTACTGGTCTTTGCAGACCACGATTAAAATTCCTCAATTCGAGTTTTGATTTAGTCCCATTGTACCACCCAATCTCCCCGCTTTCAGGTCGATGTTGTGGACCACGTTGCCAATCCTTACTTTGACGACATCGATAGAAGCTTGCGGTTGTTTTATACGCTCGCTCACGTCAATGTTCTTGATCAGGGCCGTCCATTCCGGGTCAGGCTCCTCCAAGTTCCAGGCTATGCTGACATGGAAGCGATCAGAACGATCAACACTCTCTTCCTCGGTATCTTGGCCTTTTCGTCTCTTATTTCCAGTATTCTCATTACTGCTCTCCATAGGCCCATCTCCATGGCCACCGACATATAGACCTGGATGGCCACAGTGTCTCGTAGCCTTGTTGCATGCATCCAGAAGTCGATTGAGCTCATTATTTGCAGGCTTCTCGATGCTAAGGACCAAGAACCATCGGTTGCGCTGGAAGTTTGGAACCCATTTCAGACCTCTGAATTGAAATTGAAATGGCGCAACTGAAGCTCTGCGCAGACGTGATCTTAATGCATCCAAGAAGACATCCCTGTCTTCTGTTTTGATTTGCAGCGTCCGCGAAAGCGAGACGTGCAGCGGCAGAGGAGCGCCCAGTTCTGATTGAAGAGATGGAATAATTTTTGGCACAGGAGTCTTCTTTGGACGTTCCTTGTTTTGGGCATCAATCGCGTCCTTGACGTGTTGTATCAGTCCGTGCAGATTATCAGACTCGGCCTGTGAAGGATTCCCTCGCATACGTCAGCCTACCCAGCCACTTCCTACCGGGTACACGCCCGCGCATCCTTACACTCTAAGTAGACATGGCTTGGCCAGTTGCCTTCGACGTGAGGCATTGCGCGCTTCCGGCCTCCATGTAGTTCCGGGTTGTCGCTGGTGCTGATACGCGCGTTGGTCGTGTACAGGTCATGGAATGCTGCCGGAAGCGGCGGCAGGTCATCCTGGGCAGACTGGCTGTGCTTGCGCTTCAGCTGTATAGGACTCTTGGGCGCCCTGCCCGGCGACTGGGCAGCGATACCATGTCCGCCAACATCCTCGTCAGAGTCTGAATCTGGGTAAGGTACCAGGGACATTGTTCGTTTGGTGGTGTCGAGATGGCCATGGCTTCGTAATTGCCAAATTCGCACTGGCAGGCGCGCTAAGTGTTGTCTGGCCCCGCTTTGGGCCTAGATCCCGGCTGCGAATGACGTAGCGCCAACTTCTGCAGGGACAAAATGAACGATGACATGTGCGAAGTACGCGTCGTGCCTGCCAAGTCAGGCCTTTATCAGCAGCCGCTGTCCTCATCACCTGTTCCTTTCCCTCGCATGTCCACGCACCTGATCATCTCCTCTTCACCATAATTGACACTCTACTTGAACTTGCCTCGAAGCAACCTTAAGCGAACAGCATTTTGAACTTCAGTAACACAACCGGAATGGAGCGGGTAAGTTTCCCTTCCAGTGTGCGAGCCTGAAACCCTGGAGCATCCCGCCCTTGCAGCCGCCGCGTGCGTGTGGCACAGCGAAAAGAGGAACTCACTATCTGATCTGCATCTCAACCACGTTCCGATGCATATGCTAGAAGAAGCATGCTAACTTTGTAGGCACAACATGCACTCATCGATCCCTTGATCGAGCCGGATCCATCCGACGAGACCGGACTAAACACTCACTTCCGCTCTACTTTTGCGCCCCAGGAACCCATCACACCACCTGGAGCCGAGGCCATCTCCAAGAAGCAGCCAACCGTCAGCGTGCACCACACCGGCAGCTCTGTCGAGACCAACCCATACCGCCGCTCGCGAGCTTCATCTGATGCGAAGAATCCCTTCGGCGACCATCATGTAACGGGCTCACCAAGCAGAAGGAGGTATGACTACCCGTCCCCTCCCAACTCTGCTAGCCCACGTCGTGAGCATTTCCCATCCACAAACCACCGCTCGCAAGCCCTCGGATCCTTGAACGACACCAGGCCACGACGATCGAGCAACCCGGCACCAGTCCAACCGAGGAGTGGCAGACCGGCACGCAGTGGCTCACTTAGGGAGCGATACCCTGGAGACATGTCCCACAGGCCACTTGATGCACTCCGTAAAGATGAAAAGACTGCTCACCGTGCCCCTCATCTTAGAAAGAAGAACTTCCCGGGAGCTGATGTCATCGACCGTCTCGACGCAGCCGGCTTCGCTCGTTATCACCACGAAGGCCCGTACGATGCTGCGAGCATTGCACGCAACAAGCACATCAAATACGCACCCATTGAGGCGGTCCGTGAGTCGAACGAGGAGGCATTGAGAGCCACACCACGGGAAAATATTGCGGATGCCGTTTCGAAGCACCGCCCACTTGAAGGAGTTGCTAACATTCCTCCTGGTATGCCCGATCGTTTTGGTCGCGTTCTCAATTATGAGGAGGGAGCCGATCTTCAACGCGAACCCGGAGGTGACTACAGGCGTTGGCCTGGCCAGGTAAGCTTTACGTCCTCGCGGTCACATGAAGCAACTGCTAACGTTTCGCAGGAGTACCACCCAGATGATCTGAAAGGCAAAGGTGAACCGTCCTACACCATTGAGAAGGCTTTGAAGGAACACAAGGCCTTGGGTGACTCTGGCACCGAGATGAAGACACGACACCGCCACAGCAAGTCCGTTGGCCATGACCAAGCCTCTGGTCTTCTATCACCTGAGCCAGCCAACGCCGAAGCTTCTGGCATCGGACGCAGTAACACCACGGGCAAGGGTGTGGGCTCGTCCCTGAAGAAGCGTTTCGGCAGCATCCGTCGTCGCAAGCAGGAGGCTGAGGCCTAGAAATTCCGACCTCCCTGGCTTCGGCGCATGAACTCGTTTGACAGCGACTACTATTAGATTGTACACACAACATACGCATATAAACTCAACACACAACGACGTTTCCTTTTGTCACGCCTTGGGATTTGGCAGATGTTGTTCTGCCCGATAAATGCTAGTTTGAACATGCAACTAAGTTGCATCCAGTAGTGAATAACGAATAACGAATCTTCAATATTGAATCTAGATCTTGGTTCCAATCGGTCCGTAGCGAGGCTGAGTGACTACTCGCCATGCAGTCTCGGTGATTTATGACAGCACACTCATCTTGAGCCTCAGGGTCCCTTCATCATCATTGTGGCTGTGCAAACCATGTCTTGTACAGGGTACCCCAGACTTTGTACCTTGGCTCTGCAATGACCTGTTGCAGTGTCATTGAGCGGTCGAGCCCAACTATGAGCAGTCGACCTTTCAATAAGCACTACAAGTTTATAGTAGCCTGCAACGACCATGTGAAGGTAGTGTAAGCAGAAAAGCGTATATTACTACGTATTAACTACCCAAAACGCCAAACTTTGTACCTCCACGAATCCGATAAATGCAACGCGCAAAGGGTATGCTAAAGAGATGACACAACCAGTAAAACAAACAGCCCATATAACGTTTATCCGGCATCAATTTCTTTTGCCTTCATTTGATCTGTCCATCCACATTCTTTTCGCCATCTCTACTCCTCAGCAGACTTGATCTTCCCCGCCGCCTTGACAAGCTGTCTAAGCCTCTTCTCCATCGCCGTGCGGCCCTCAAGACTCTGCCAAACCTGATGCGGCGCCTTGTTAACCACATCCCACCCGACAAGGTTATCCGTGAGTTTGGTGAGATCCTTTTGCTTGCGCTCCCACTCGCTATCACGTTTAACTTCGATCCCAGAACTGACAATAGCCAGCGGCGTGTCAGCAGACTGGATGTTGCGCGCCGACACGACTTCGCTCTTGGACAGGCTGTCCGCGACGAGGTTCTCCTGGAGCTGAGCCTTGATGAATTTCCCGGATTGGTATGCGTTGCGGCCGTAAACGCGGTCTTCGCGCGTGCGGCCTTTGAAGAGCGCGCCGGCGAGACGCACGGTGCCGAGCGGGGAGATGATGCCCCAGGCCCAGAGGAGGAAGCCGCGGCTGGGGCTGCCGATGCGGTGCAGGAGGTCCTCGTGGTAAGGGTCGACGAGTAGCAGGCCGCTGACTTGCTTCATGTGGCGGGAGCTGAAGATGCGGGAGACGATGCTGCCTGTGCCGGCGGAGACGAGGATCCATGGGCCTTCCTCGCCAGCCTTTGCGAGGGCTTCAGATAGAGCGTCGGCAGACATGCCGGCGGAGTGTGGGGAGGGCGCGTTGTCGGAAAAGGCGTAGCCTGGGCGGTCCCAGTAGCAGTAGCGTGAGATGGTCTTGTTCTTGTAGGCTGAGTATGCCCAATGCTCCAGGTCGTACTCGAGAGGTTCCTCACCAGCCTCGAGGAGCATGGTAGGATCCCTCTGGCCATCGGTGTGTGTGACGTTACCAACGCATCCGAGATGTACAGCGTACTTGTCGCCATCAACAAGGATGCGGTCGCCGTACATCTTGAGTGTGGAGTCGCGACCACGAATGCCGAGGGTGGCAGTCATGAGGATGACAATGAGGATGAATATGACAGTCAAAACCGTTGCGAGGAGGACTGCGATCCACTCCTTCAACGTGCGGCGTGTCTCTGCGCGGCCAGTGAGACGTTCCTCCTCTTCTCTCTTTCCGTAGGCCACAACGCGGTCTGTCAGGATGCACCAAACAGCCATCAAGAAAGCCCAGACGACACTTGCGATACCAATCCATCCCTCTTCGAGTCTGATGCGTGGCACTGCAAGGATCACAATCATGTCGACCGCCAGCAGCACCGCGATGATGGCGGTGGTGATTCGCAGACCCTTGGCAGGCGTGACGAAGAAGATGGTAGCAACGAGAAGATTACCAATGGTAAGACATGTGAATGCAAAGTCGAAGAAGCCGGATCCGCGACTGTGCATTCCTGGCGGAGACACAAAGATGGACACCAGCAGGAGAACCCACCAGAGGAACGAGACAACAAGGAAAAGAATGGTCAGATACCGCATAGCACGGACGGTCCATAGGTTGTAAGGCGAGACCTTCACATCGTTAGCATATCATTCTCTTTGAAGTTTGGTAGATCCTACAGCTGGGTCATCAGGGTCCAGATAGCCATCCGAGTTTGGTGGCCTGGGGCGATCCAGAAGTCTTGTGCGCTCGGTCGGTTCCTCTCGGGGTTCATGGGTGCGTCTTGAAGTCTCGTAGCTTCTCCTTGAAGTCCTTGAAGCTCCATCATCTTGAGGAATTGGGTGAGGCGGCTCAGCTGTGAGACCGTCCCCATTCTGCTGGTTCTTGCTGCCAGCCCACATACTCATCGTGAAGCTCTGCGGGAGCTATGCACACCGCGATTAGATAATTAAGTACAACAAGTGGCCGTTGACGATCAGATTATAGATTACAAGAAGGACGTGAGGGTGAGTGAGCTTCGCAAAGCCCTGTGAGAGATGCGATAAGAAGGATGGGTGGTTGGGGGCACGGATTGTCTTGTCTGAAGCTTCGCACGCTAAGATCCAGATCGACGTCATGGTCTCGACGGCCGGGTCTAGCTCCGCCATGGCCATTTCCTATCCCATCTCAGCCCCGCGGAGGCGTTTCCGTTCTCCAGCCTGACTCTTGGTCGAGAGGTACCTGTTTCTTGTCGCTTCCCTTGCGCGCGTGACTTGTTTCACGACCTCGGGATCCATCATAGCCGCGACATGCGTTTTGAGGAGAGAGTGCAGGACATGTTCAAAGGTGTGACCCATGCAATCGGGAACTCCTACAGCTATGATCCCTGTCCATCACCATGACCCCCGCCGTCCGAAAGTGAACGTGCTACCAACTTCCATCCCACACCACTCCAAATCAAGGATCTGTGCCATCCCGCTTCCCAATTCAACCAGGCCAATCCTACACTAGCTCACCCTCGCGCGCTACCCGAACTCAATCGCAGCGGAGCTACCCTAGCCACGACCACGCACGCCATGTCCGATCTCGCGAAACACTTCGCCAAGACGAAGCTGTCGTCGCTGCCACCGCCCGAACCACTTCTCGAAGAAGCGCCAGAGTACGAGGATGACTCGTCGTCTGCGTCGTCCATGTCCAGCACGGGCACCGTGATACCTACATCCACGCAACGCCCTGCGCCTGCGATACATTGGTCCGACTACTTCGAGCAAGAAATCTACCTGGACGGTGGTGCTCTGAGTAATGGGGGACACGCAAAGTGGCATGTCTACATCACACCGCCGGCGAATTCAAAAGCGCCGTTACTAGTCCTGCATCATGGCGCGGGCAGCTCGGCTATGAGTTTCGCGCTCATGGCGAAGGAGGTCAAGAAGGGCATGCCAGAGCTCGGTATCCTCGCCGTCGAAGCAAGAGGGCATGGCAGCGCAGTCTGGGACGCCGAGGGCAACGTCGACAACGATCTCAGCGTCGAGAACCTCACGGAAGACTTGCAGCACATGCTGGAGCTCACCAAGGTCAAACTTGGGTGGACAGTACTACCCCCGATTGTGCTGGTCGGACATAGTCTCGGCGGTGCGGTGGTGACACACATGGCGAACTCGGGCATGCTGAATTCGTGTCTGCTTGGATATGCGGTGCTCGATGTCGTTGAGGGCAGTGCGATGGAGGCGCTGAAACACATGCAGACGTATCTTGCGAGCCGACCGAAGCATTTCCCGAGTCTACCTGCGGCTGTCGAATGGCATATACGCTCACGTACACTGCGGAATCCACAATCGGCGAGAGCAAGTGTACCCAGTCTGCTATTACAAGGCAGCGATGGACGCTGGGCATGGCGCACCGAACTCGGCAGCACAGAAGCATACTGGGAAAACTGGTTCACTGGGATGAGCGTGAAGTTTCTGAAGGGCAAGGGTGCGAAGCTTTTGGTTCTAGCTGGCACAGATCGACTGGATAAAGAATTGATGATTGGGCAAATGCAGGGTTTGTTTTCCCTGCTATTTCGAGTGTCTGGACATGTCAATCCTAATATGCTACAGGTAAATTCCAGCTCCAGGTTTTCCCTAATGCGGGACATTTCCTCCACGAGGACCAGCCGGATAAGACGGCGGAGGTTGTCATCGAGTTCGTTAAGCGGAACGATCGAAGTGCGATGGTTCTTCCGCCAAAGGTGTCGGATCTTCTTAGGCAGGGTAGGAAGGTCTGAGGTTTTTGAGATGGAGTCTTTGCTCCCAACACAGCACCTCCACGGCGTCCATGTGTATGCGCCATTGTGCTCCCTCTCTGCTCGTATGTCCATATCTTCCCAACATCTCCTTGCCGCTAACAATTTCCTAGCACGGGTATCATATATTCAGGGTAGCCTGAAGCAGTAGGCCACTACGGCTTAGAATACCCTTGGTCTATGGCGATGTGGGGTCTGTTGCTTCCACAGGCGCAGCATCACCATCACCGTCACTTTTGCTCTTGGGCTTCCGCTTCCTCTTCCGACCAGAGCTCTCGCCAGCAGCAGCTTCGGCGGCCGAAGGCTGCGCATCATCTGCGTCGGTGGTCTTGGTCTTCTTCGGTACCGGCTGCGTCTCAGACTTGTCCTTCTTGGCCTTCTTCATGCTGAGCGGGTTGGGTTGCTTTGGGCCCTTCTGCCTCTTCTTCCTAGCTGGTGCAGTGTCAACCGCAACAGACTGATCATCACGCTCCTCCCCTTCGTCATCCCTCTTGCGCTTCGGTGTCTGATCTGGCTTGCGCTGGCCTTTCAATCCCATCTTGAACTTTGACTTTTCTTCCCGCTCGCGCAGCTCTTCCGTCGCATTGGCCATAGGCTCCATAAGCAGCACCGACTTGGATATGTATATCAGCGGCACACCCGCGATCGAGCGCATGTGCCCGCGCACCCGTGAATCGTTCGACGCAACAATATACCGATTCTTGTTCGTGCCACTGCTCTTCGGGTCGACCACCTCAGACAAACACTCCAGCGTGGAAAGCGGCTCATCGAGGTCCTGGTGATTGCAGCGCCGTCGCTCGTACTCCTTGGCCTGTAATATAAGCGTCTCGTTCTTGGGCTTCGCGGCGTAGAGATGGCGCATGTCGCACGTCGTAATCATGGGCTTGACCTGCCCGCCCAGCAGCTTCTGCAGGCGCCCGATAAGGTCTATTTTGAACTTGTATGCATCTTCGAGGATTTGCGAATCCAGTAGGACTTGGTAGGGTTCGCGGAAGCCGAAGTTGAGCTCGTATTGGTGGAGGAGTTTTTTGTAGGCCTAGAAGGAGAATTAATACCGTTATTACTGTCGCATACATCGCGTCTACGTACCTTCGCCCTCTTCAGCTTCATGGTGACGTGATGTGGTTGTGTAAATTCGCGGAGAATGCGTCGTAAGAAAAGAGCGAACGCAGTTTCCAAAAAGTTCGTATGCGGGCGGCGCGACGGGAATGCGCGGCTCGTGCACGCAACGCCGCAGACGTCTAGCTCCCCCGAAGCCCTCCGCAACCGTTATTGAAACGAAACGTGAGTGCGCCGCGCCACAGAGGGTGTCACTTGTACATAAACATTCACTCATAACTACTTGGCTTGGCTTTCTTATACAACGTGTCTCGGGCTTTTCTGTTATTGTACATAATCCTCTCGATGCATCGCCGGTAGTCCCCCATCATGTCCAGCGAGACCCCCGCAGAGCCCGCGCACAAAAGTCCCGCACTTGGCGAGACACCTGATAAACCTGCAGAGGTTGAATACGATGATTTTGGATTGCCGATAAGGAAGCCGCGGGCGCGGACGCCCGTGGTGGACTCGGACGAGGAAGAAGAAGAAGAAGAGGAGGAGAAGTTTGAGGATGCGGTAGCTTCGAAGTCAGCGATCAAGGAGGATCTCGCGCTGCCAGATGCCAGGGAGGATGTCGAGGTGGAGAGCAAGTCTCAGGCGCATGGAGATGTGCCAGTGAAGGCCGAGGAGGGCGGCAATGCGCCAAGTCAGGTCAATGGCTATGTGAAACAGGCGGTGGAGAAGATTGAGCACAAGGAGGAGATTGTTAAGCCTGTAGAAGCGCAGGAGGCGGTGGTGGAAGACAACAAACCAGCTGAGAAGGCACACAGCCAAGAAGCTGTAGCGACGGCAGAGGTGGCAGCGCCTGATACCCACGTCCAGTCCCCCGAGACCAAGCAGCACACCTCTGAAGTCGCTGGGCAGTCCGAATCTGCAGAGAAAGATGAGAACCCTGAAGCCGGGGAGGACTCTGAACCTGCGAAGAAGGATGATAGCACTCAAGCCGCTGGGCAGTTTAAATCTGCAGAGAAAGACAAAATCACAGAAACGGCCCAATCCTCCGCACATCGTCAGCAACAAAGCGTCGCCTCCGTGTCCGAATACTCGCATCAGCATGCAGTCATACAACCGCCAAAGGAAGAAAAGCCATTCGAAGACGGCGGATGGCAGACTATGCCGGCATATGCCCGCTATGACATGTACGACGATGACGACAAACTCATCGCAAAGGAGAACGTGGAAGAGCTCGAGGACATGCATGGCTATGCAAATGTCGGCGGTGCAGCAAAGGGCTATACCAGAGTCATCATGGACGATGACGCTGACTCCGTAACAAGCATGGACGACAACACCGCCTACCTCTTCAAGAACAAGGAAGCAGCTCTAGATGAAGACGACGAAGAGCTTGCCCGAGATCCGCTCGCACAGATGCAGACTACCAAGAACCTCCTCACCGAAGGCCAGCGTGTCGCATACGTTGGGCTGGTGCGGTTAGCCATGGTGGAAATGGAGAGGAAGTTCATTAAAATGGACCGGAATCGAAACACTAAGAAAGCTCTGGATTTGCAACAAGAAACTACAAAGATGTGGGCCCAGAAAATGATGGTCAGAGTCTATGGTCACATGGACATCACCACGTCTGAGCAGGTCATGATCGAGCAGTTATCAGATCATGGTGTCGTCCCGGCGGATTTGGTCCCTGCGTTGATGCAGAACGCCCGGGTCAAGAATCCAGTGGCGGAAGAGGTGGACTCACAGGCCGATGCGGATTCCGCCAGACCTTCGATATCATCTCCAAGACCTGATTCAAAGGACGAGAAGCACAAGTCTGCATCAGCTTTGAGCTTCGACGATTCAGTAAAATCGCCTCCACCGTATGAAGAACAAGAAGGAGGATTCGAATATCCAGATGTAAAATCACCTTCGCAACTACCCGAAAGTAAGAGCCTCGATATCGACCTAAGATGGACTGTAATGTGCGATCTGTTCCTCGTTCTCATCACAGATGGTGTGTATGACTCGCGGTCACGAGAACTATTTGAGCAGGTCGGAAAATATCTAAGTGTGGACTGGCTGGAAATCTGCCGGTTCGAGAAACGAGTCACAGATGCTCTAGAGATGCAGGAGCAGGCAGACAAGGAGAACTGGAACGAGGAGGACCACATGAAGAGTCGCGCTAAGAGAGCGCGCAATAAGCGTTTGGCTTTCATGGGCATCGCCACAGTAGGTGGTGGATTGGTCATTGGTCTGTCCGCCGGGTTATTGGCGCCTCTCATTGGAGCTGGTCTGGCGGCAGGATTCACAACCATTGGTGTAGCTGGAACCAGTGGATTCCTTGCTGGTGCTGGAGGTGCCGCGGTCGTGACTACGACAGGTGTCGTTACTGGAGCTACTGTGGGTGTCAGGGCTGCAAACAGACGAACAGGCAGTGTCAAGACATTTGAATACCGACCTTTACATAACAACAAGAGGACCAACCTAATCATCACCCTTGCTGGGTGGATGAACGGCAAGGTCGACGATGTGCGATTACCGTATAGTACGGTCGACCCAATCATGGGAGACATATACTCGGTGCTCTGGGAGCCGGAGATGCTGAGGAGTATGGGTGACACCATTAATATTCTCGCAACCGAGGTGAGTGCTATCAAAACATATGCTGTTTTGTTGGTGCTAACAAGCAAGTAGGCTCTCACACAAGGTCTCCAACAAGTACTGGCCAGCACTATCCTCACAACGCTGATGGCTGCCATGACCCTACCTCTAGCTCTGACCAAACTTTCCTATCTTATCGATAACCCATGGGTTGTCTCACAGGCTAGAGCAGACATGGCAGGACTCGTCCTGGCAGACTCGCTCATCGATCGCAATCTCGGTACACGACCTATTACTCTAGTGGGCTTTTCGCTTGGCGCAAGAGTCATCTTCTCATGCCTCAAGGAGCTTGCCAATCGCGGTGCATTTGGTCTAGTGCAAAATGTGTATTTGTTCGGTACACCGGTCGTTGCGAAGAATGATGAATACATCAAAGCCCGCTCTGTTGTTCCCGGGCGGTTCGTCAATGGCTATGCCACGAACGACTGGATCTTGGGTAAGTTCATCCATCCTTCTGAAAACCTTCAACTCTGACTAATAATGCAGGCTACCTCTTCCGTGCCACTTCTGGTGGCGTCATGCGTGTCGCAGGTTTGGGGCAAGTGCAAGTGCCCACCATCGAGAACGTCAACGTCACCGAGCTCGTCCCAGGCCACATGGCCTACCGTACCGCAATGCCCAAGCTACTACGAGAGGTTGGCTGGGAAGTCGAATCAGATGAGTTCACTGAAATCGAGGACCCAGATCCAGAAAACCACGAACAACGCCAACGCGAACTGATCAGCGAAATCGAAGAAGCGCGCAAAGAGCTCGAAAAGAAAGCCGCCGAGAAGGAAAAGAAAGGCAGCAAAATCAGCTGGTGGAAGCGCAAAAAAGCCGACAAGAAAGAATGGGAAGTCTACGACGAAACCTCGCAGAAACACATCAAAATCGACCAGGACGCCGACCCGGCCAAGATTGCAGAGACGAATATCATGTTCGACATCGACGCTATCCGCCGCGAAGTCGCCGCCCTGTCTGTCGATAGCAAGCCCTACGACGCCGACGAGCGCGACTTTGAAATCAAAGAGATCAAAAGCACACTGCCCCCGATGAAAATCGACCTCCCGCCTGCTCCCCCGCCTCAATCCCCTCTCAGACAGACGAAGAGCTACAACGACAGTGTGGGCATTGCAACACCCGATTCAAAAACCAACGGAACGCACGACGCAGCGAAGAAAAGCTTCGAGGAATACGACGAGGGCGATGCGGGAGAGGTCGAAATGACATTCGATACCTCGTTCGCGGAACCCACACCGCCGCCTGCGATTGCAAAGTCTCCGCTGCCGAGGAGCGGCGCGAGCTCGCCGTGGGCGGGCACCCCGAGCCGTGTGTCGCTGGCGGATACAAGACCGGCGTGGAGCGAGCCGGCGCTGCCTGAACGGCCGCCATTGTTGACGGCGAAGACGGCGCCGTTGAGTGGGGCCGGGGGCGAGGCGATGCATAATGCGTGGGCGGATGAGTTTGAGGATGAGTTTGGGGAGGAGAAGGAGGTGAAGATGAGTTTTATGTGAGCGTGGGAATTTGGGTTTGGATAAGATGGGCGTTTTGTGCTGAATGGGGGGGGGAGTTCTTTTGTTGCATTTCTAGCGCGCATTGGAGTGGCGTGTCTTTCGTTTTTTTTTTGGATACTTTTGCGCTTCTGGGAGGCGTGGTGGAAACTCGTCTTGCATGGCTACGAGGCATTTGCACATTATTTCTATCAAAGCGTCAGATAAGCCTGGCTGTGTGTATAAGCTTCAGAACTTGGATATCTGTAACTAGAACTATATAATCTTCAACCACCAACCCCCCTCCCTCTCATCTTCGCCTAAACTTCGACTTCCCAATGACCGGCCTCTTCACCACCCCCTCCTCTTCCTCCTTCTTCCTCCCCATTAGCGCCTTCTTGATCAACGGCCCACTCTCCTCCTCCACAATCCTGCGCTCCTCCCTCGCCTTATCCTCCGCCATCTTCGCCTCGAGCTCCGCTTTCCTATTAAACTCCACCTCGGTAACGCGCTTATCCCTCGCCGAATACCCCTTCTCCTTGACCGAGTAAAACACCGCGCCCAGATCCGCCAACCAATGCGGATCCACACTCGTCACGCATGACATATACTCCTTGGACGTGAGGATAAGCTCGTGATAAACCACGTAATCCGGGAGATAGCCGAGGCCATACAGCGCGGATGTCGGGTGTAACTGGATCGTCACGCTGGTACGCAGACTGATGTATTCGCCAATGCCCTTGACTTTGGCGGCTTGGTGGTAGTACCCGCTACAGATGCACTTGCGGATAACGTCCCAGTCGGTGCCGCAGCTGACGAGCGTCATTTTCTGCTTCTCCATGATGTCGCGGATTTGGTCGCGGATTTCCTTGGCGCGCCGCAGCGCTTTGGGGTGCAGGAAGTGGCGCACGCACCAGCCGTCGGAGTAGTGGTTGACTTTCCACTGCGTGTAGACGTGTAACAAAGTAAGATGGTCCGACTCTGGAACGAAGAACTTCTCGCGTGCGGCGTCGGATTCTTCTTGCCGCTCTTTGGGGCGGTAGAAGACGCTGGGGACGGAGAGCATGGCGACGATGGTGAGCATTTCTTCGCTGCAGGCGTAGTCGACGGCGGTGATGATAAGTTTGGCAAGCGACGGGTCCATGGGGAAGGCGGTCATTGTGCGGCCGAGGGGGGTCAGGTCGCCGATGTTGTCGAGGGCGCCGAGGGCCCAGAGGTCGAAGAGGGAGGTAGTGATTGTATCTTGCGGGGGTGGGTCCATGAAGTCGAAATCAAGCAGATCTTTGACACCTAGGGACTTGAGGAGGAGGACTGTGTTGGCTAGGTTGGTACGCTGGATCTCGGGGATTGTCTGTATGTAGAATTCGTCGCGGAATGCTCGTTCAGTGTAGAGATGGAAGCACTTTCCAGGTCCTGTTCGCCCAGCACGACCTGCGCGCTGTGATGCGTTGGCCTGAGAGATTGGCGTTATCTGAAGGGTATCCATGCCCATCTTGGGATTATACACCTTGAGCTTGGAGAAGCCGGAGTCGACGACGTACATGATACCATCGACTGTCAGACTTGTTTCCGCAATGTTTGTCGCCACAATGACCTTGCGAACGCCGGGCGCAGCTCGGTCGAAGATCTTGGCTTGCAAATCCGCTGGCATTTGACTGTAGATGGGCAATATGCTGAGCTTCGGAGGGTCGTTGAGAAGCTTCAGTCGCTCAGCGACCAGCTCACAGGTGATCTCAATATCTTCTTGGCCTGTCATGAAGACCAAGATATCACCGGGCCCTTGGGAAACGTGAATGGCCAGTACCTGTTTGACTGCGCTATCCACATAGTCTTCGCAAGGCGACCGCGAGTACTGTATGTCGACAGGGAACGTACGTCCAGGAATGATGAATTCGGGCGCGCCTCCATAGAAGCGCGAGAAGCGGTCAGAGTTCATCGTTGCAGAAGTCACAATGAGCTTCAAATCTCTTCTTCGAGCTAGGACCTTTTTGATGAGACCCATGAGCACATCCGTATTCAATGCTCTCTCGTGAGCCTCGTCCATGATGATGCACGAGTATTTGTCGAGGTCTGGCTCAACCAAAGACTCTCGAAGCAGAACACCATCAGTCATGTACTTGATCTTGGTTTCCTTGCTGGTGCAGTCCTCAAATCGGATAGCATAGCCCACCAGGCCACCTAATCTGACCTGCATCTCCTCACTAACACGTTTCGCGACACTCATGGCTGCAACACGACGTGGCTGGGTGCAGCCGATCAGACCGCGTTGCGCGTAGCCATCCTCGTGGAGGAATTGAGTCAGCTGCGTAGTCTTTCCAGAACCTGTCTGACCAACCACGATGATGACTTGGTTGTCTCGAATGACACGTAGAAGGTCCTCGCGCACCGCGAACGCTGGCAAATACTCTCTCTGCTCCCTTAGAGACTTGCTCTTACTGAATGCGCTCGCTCCTTCCTGCTTGCTCAGATGCTCTGCGAATTTGCTGCCACCTTTCTTTTCCCCGTCTTCAGGCATTGGGGCCGCACTATCCCCATCGTCATCCTTGACGCCCATGATATTTCCCAGCGTCGTTCCTTTGGCGCTGGTTGCTTCCTGTGTTTGCTTCGCGCGCTCTTTCTGCTGCCTCTTCTCCTTCACGACTCGACTGCCTCTGCGACTGAAGACGGCCATGTCACTTTGCGGGTCGCGAACAGCTGGGACGGGCTCAATCTGCTTGGTGAAGACCGTCTTTCCGTCCAGAAACGGCGGCTTGAGGTCATGGACAAGGATGTGCACCCGAGTGCTTTCCTCGTCGTCGTTGAAGTCATCGTCAAAGTGCCGCCTCTGCGCAACTCCAGACTGCAGCATTCGGTTCGTTTCCCATGCGTCGACATCCTTCTGTTTCTGCTGCGCTCTCATGCTGGCGCGATTGTTCTGCTTCTTCTCTGTCAAAGCTGCCTCTCTTTGCGAGTCTTGCCATGAGCTCTCTGCGCCGCCAAACGGGTTGTGAGAGTCGTCTCCAAAGGTATGTCCATTCTCCTCGCCGCCGTACCAGTCGCGGTCCAATGCCATTGAGTCAAATTCTTCCAAGAGCGGCTCCGGCCCTTCGAATGACTTCTGGTTCGGATGGGAGCCATTCTCGCGTCGTGGGGTCTGTCCCCGAGAGGCAGCTGAGTCGCGTGGGTTATTTGGCTTGCGGAACTTGGGTCGCGGCGCAATGGAATACTCGTCCGTATCGAGCTTGCGGCGTTTCGGGCTGTGTCCGCGTTCCATGGTGGATTAGTTGGCGATATATGGCACTGGCCGAGCTGAGGTGAGGAAGGTTGGCGGGTGCTGGTTGGCCTCGGTGGTCCGCAAAAGTTACGGTATCGATAGCAATGTGGCGCTAAAATAAAAGTTCACATCCCCACCACAGGCGCATGCGCTCACCACGCTGCAATTTCTCGACCCGAGCGCCATGTCTATGATCACAGCGACAACGTGGGTGCCGCGTGGCTTCGCGGCACCGTTTCCTACCAAGTACCAGTTTGACGAGGACGAGTACGACCGCATATCCAAACTTGCGAATTTACAACTCGAAGATGCGAAAGAAGAGCTAGAAGAGGCGCAAGCTGAGGCTAAAGGCAAGAGCAACGGCACTTCAGGAAAGTCTGCAAAGAAGGATGACGAGTGAGTCTGCAGCGTCAGAAGGATTTGGGTTCATTCTAATTAGTGACAGGGACGACGACGACGACGACCTCAAAGAATATGACCTCGAGCACTACGATGACGAGCAGGATGAGGACGCAGGCGACACCATGGCCATGTTCGGCAATGCCAAAAACCTGGTCTTTCACGAGAACGACGAGGAGGACCCCTACATCACAATGCAAGGCGGCGACGAAGAGGACGATGAAGAGCGAGAGGAACTTCAAATTCTAGCCACAGACAACCTGGTGCTGGCGGGCCGCATCGAAGACGAAGTCGCCCACCTGGAAGTTTATGTCTACGAAGACGAGGACGACAACCTCTACGTACACCACGACATCATGCTGCCCGCGATTCCACTTGCCGTAGAGTGGCTCGACCTCCCAGTTGGAAAGGCTGCGCAGACGGCCAACGGCAAAGGCAACTTTGTTGCGATTGGCACAATGGACCCAGATATCGAAATATGGAATCTGGATGTTGTAGACAGCATGTACCCAGACGCTGTGCTTGGACAAGGAGCCGAAGACGCAGCAAATGGAAAGCCAAAGAAGAAAAAGAAGAAGTCTAAGAAGGTCAACGACGACTTCCATGTCGATGCTGTTTTATCTCTAGCCGCCAACCGTCACCACAGGAATCTGCTTGCCTCTTCGTCCGCGGATAAGACGATCAAGCTATGGGATTTGAACACGACCAAAGCTGCCAAGTCATACTCGTACCACACAGACAAGGTTTCCTCGGTAGCATGGCATCCCGTCGAGTCTACGATTCTTTTGAGCGGAAGTTACGATCGGACCATCGTGGCAGCGGACATGCGCGCACCTGATGCGAAAGCACCACGATGGGGCGTCGAAAGTGACGTTGAGACTATCCGGTGGAATCCGCATGATCCAAACTACTTCTACGTGAGTTTTGTCCCAAGAGGTTACACAGACCAATGTTAACAGTTTTAGGCCGCCACCGAAAACGGCATGATACATTACCACGACACTCGCAACGCACCAGCAGACCCTGCGGCGTCCAAGCCTGTCTGGGTACTCCAGGCTCATGACGAGTCTATATCCTCATTCGACATCAACCCAGTGATCCCCGGCTATCTGGTCACGGGATCGACTGATAAGCAAGTCAAGCTTTGGAACATCCAAGCGAGCGGCCCGAGCATGGTCGTGTCCCGCGATCTTGGTGTAGGACGAGTCTTCTCGACGACATTCGCTCCCGACCAGGAAGTGGGTTTCCGCCTAGCAGTCGCAGGTAGCAAAGGAGCTGTTCAGATCTGGGATACCAGCACGAACGCAGCGGTCCGCGCGGCTTTCGCCAGCAAGGTCCCCGAGATCAAGGGAGACGGAAAGGAGCGTCTAGTGGGCTTGGACGAGCCAGAAACAGACTCGGATACCGAGGAAGGTGAGAGCGACGACGGTGAAGATGACGAAGGGGCCGAAGACAAAGGCTGGGAATCGATGGAGGAGTGAAACGATGATACCCTGTCGGTGCCCAATCCGCACAAACTGTATTCAGTAAACGAGGCCGTCCCGCTGCGTAGCTTCCGCGGGTGCTATATTCGCTGAGAAGTCGTAGGTAGTCAGCTACGAGGTTGCACAAATGCGAACGCACATGGGCTTTCCCATCAAGCTGCTTCGCGTGTTGACGGCTCGGCTCGCGTAATATTGCACATGAGAGAATCGGGTCAGCCTGTCGCTATCAATAGTGCTTTCGACATTTTCGTCGTTGCAGCAAATAGATGATGATGCGAGTCGTCCACTTACTCGCCTTCAACTCGCATGTTTCACTAAACTTCCGCTCAACGCCACTCCCTTACTTCCGACCACCCCTTCATCTTGTGCGGGCTGAGCAGCCTCGCCCTTTGCGACAAGCTTTCTGTGTCTTGCGAGAACTCTGATCCCAATGTCCATCGCGAGACACGTACATCGGCTGCCTCTTGCTACGGTGCGTGCATGTTACCGAGCACATGGCGAATTGTCAGGCATGGCAGCCAGCGCGCCGGCAGATCGACCGTGAGTCTGACCGAGTTTGCCGAACACGACTCAGCCGGACATGGGATTCTCGCCCACACCACAGCACCGCACAAAGATGAGCACCATGCCGTCATGTCGTGTCCGCCTCGCCTCGCGTCTTCTTGCACGGTTTCGAAACAATATTTTAGGCAAGGCAGCAAACTCAAAGGATTGCCCTGACCACGCCCGTAAGCTGCGCTGATTCATGTGCTGGGAAAAGCAGCCGTTCATGCACGCGCGGCTGCACAGTGCAAGGTACGCACCACCCCCATGGCCCAAAATCCACGACGGAGTCCAGAACGAGTCCGGGCTGCAAGCGATGCCTCAACGCAAATCATGGCCACGCCGTTCGCGCAGTGACGGCGATCGGAAGCTTATCCACAGTGGAGAGGTGGTGGTGATGGTGACGACATGGCTTGGATGAAAACCTCAGACTGCGCTTCTAGTCGCCGCTGTCCTTCGATGTCAGTCCGTCAGTGTCGATGCCAGTGTTTGCGGGCCCACAGCGACGGCGAGGGATCCGCTGGGCAACCTTTGGGTGTTTGAAACAGCGCACCGAGGTTGCTGGGCGGCACAAAGCAAACATCCCCAGTCGAAATCTGCGACGTGTTGGCGCCGAAGTTTGTCCCATGCGTCTCTCCCCGATTCGCCCAAGTGGGAAAACGCATCATGGGCTATTCCCAGCGTGGATGTTTCGACGCCGCTAAATATATGGCCCGTCCAAACAACGTGCTCTGGTTCGCTCATGGCATGATGTGCCTGGACGGCCCCTGGTCGCGCCTTCCAATCTGTGAGAGACAGGTCAACACGGCCTGTCCTAGTCTACCGTACCAGGGTTGCTGGTTTTTCCTCCCGCAGCGCTGCCCTCTTCATTAGGCTCGCTCCCTTCCTCTGGATTACGCGCCCGTTCGCTTTACCGCAGCATTCACACTCCCTCCTTGATCGCGACCTGGTTGTTTGCACTCCTTACGAACAGCAGGCCTTCCACTCTCTTTGAAAGACGATCCTTATTCACCTTCAATTCCCAAACTCTTTTTTGACCCATTTCACACTTGCTGCTAGCTCAGCGAGACCAACAACGACAACACCACCAGGCAAACAACCAAAAATCAACCAAAAATCAACCGACCATCTCAGACTTCTCCTGCGACTGCATCGGCCTGGACCGGAACCACAAGCCCATCTTCTGCGACTTTCCGGTATCACAAGTGCAACCCCGAAGTAAGACTGTCGTGCCACCACCAAGTGCACGCTTATCCGACGCAACCTTGCGAAGCACAGCGTGATCCCTCTTCACACCCTTTCTATCGCAGTGCGACAAGAGACTAGAGGACCTTTGTTGCATCGTTCCCTTGTGGACCTTTCAGACCTCGTGCCTACACCAGAGCAATTTATCCCAGGCATACCCCGCAATCTTGCAGCTCGGTCATCGAAGCAGCCAACTACCATCGCTCTTTGTATTACCGGCCCGGACTTGGACCCTCTCTGCAATATCCTAAATTCTTTCTGAATTAACCATCAACATGTCTCTCGCTCGCGCTCTTACTAGGCGCATCCAGCGCACTGAAGTGCCGTCTTCGCCACCCCCAGCCCGGAGCCAGAGTGTCAAGAACCCCGCCATGATTGATCGTTCGAAGATATCACTACCTGTGGCTTTGGTATCGACCACCAACATGCTTAGCTACAACGCTCCGGACATTGCAGGTTCAAACATGAGGAAGGTCTCTTCATCGACTGCCTCTACCCACTCTTCGGCGGACGACTCGGACCACAGCGTATCGACTGGAAGATCTCGGGCTTCTACCGTTGGATCCCGCGACACAACGCTCACCGACGCCTCTTCTGTGGAGTCTTCGCCCACCTCACCAGCACCAAACCATCTTTCTGGCTACTTCCCTCCGGGCAAGCAACTACGAAAGTCCGCATCGACCAACAGTCTCTCGAAGGTACAGGAAGAGATCGTAGAGCCAATCCCAGCCATCCCAACGAGGGCCGTTTCTCACAGCAAGCGCGCGCACGAGCGCCTAGCAGCAAAGAGGTCTCTCAACAATATCGGCTCTCGTGGCAGCCAAGGATCCTTACGAAACTCACGAGAGCAGCGCTCTTCAGTCGACATGTTCAGCGCTACCATCACAGAGGAGGCCCACCCCTTCGGTCGCGAACTGGAGCAGCTCAATGAGATCGTCGAGGAGTTTGGAGGTGTCATTCGCGACGCCGAAGCCGAAGCGGATATGTCCGTCATGCGCGCGAAGAACTTAGCAGCGTACTGCGCTGCCGAGTACCTATCAGAAATCCGGCCGCTTTTCAACAACCGCTTCGGTCTCGCACAGCAAGCACCTCCCATGGCTTGGATATAGTTCTTCTCGCCGAACTTTCGCGCTTATCTACACTCACGGTCTCCTTGATTTTACTCGATACCATAGACGATGGTCTACACTCCTAACTTCACTGTATATATTAACGGGATTCCGTTCTATTCTGTCCTTTTCACTAATGTTATTTCGTATTTGTCTGCTGATCTGGTTGACGGAACGAAAATCACGGCGTTCCGGAAGCCCTCATCAGGCTTGGGGGTACATGATACCCCGTTCTTTCGTTCACGAACTATTTCCTGTCTCGGCGGTGTGTTGGAAATGTTGGCTGGGTCACCAGTCGGGGCGAGGCCCGGAAGCTGTGTTTTGGATATGTGGGCTGAGAAGATGTCTGTACTACAATGTCTTTACCAAATCTACATATTGTCAAATCTATGCTCCATACTTCAAACTTCTGTGCAACCTCATTGCCTCGGTGATTATCAATCGCTGCCTCAGGACGCGCAACCATGACGCCTTGGTCTTTCATGCGACAACCTTACTAAGTTGAGATATCTTAATCACCCATCCACTATCGACACCACGCGGACAGGGAGGATTGGGAAGGTGCCACCCCAGACCTTTGAACACCTGCCGGCGACCAAAACCGGGGACGGCATGTGAACGCAATAGTCTAATTTATGCGTTACGCGTCGCGGTGCGTCCGTTTCAAGCAGGTGTGTCCGCCTGATGTGGGCGATGCAGCGGACCCCCGGCCACGATCTCATTAGCGGCCATCGGGTCGGAGAAACAGCTCGGCTGCACCTGCATGCTCCAGCCAAAGTTTTGATAGACCGCAAGAGAGTGAAGACGACGACGAATTGACTCGCCACCACCGAAACCCAGCATGATTTGCCGCAATTGTCTGCGCGCCGCCTCAAAGGCTCGACCACAACAAACCCGCTTCCTAACGACCTCCTCCCGCCTCAACGCAACACCCATCTCCGCAGCACAATCCGCACCAGCTCGACAAGGCTCGCCCTCATCCTCGCACAACCCCCCCGCGGCAACATCCACCTCCGCCGCTCAGCCCTTCAGCGAGCCCCTCACGCCCAAAGCGACCGCCCCCGAGAAGAAGAAATCCACACCGCTGGTCAAGAGCAGCATACCCGCCGGCACGCCTCTCAAAGGGCTGAACTTCGAGAAGAACAAACAAGACCCCGTCGCCCTGCCGGATGACGAGTATCCCGAGTGGTTGTGGGGGATATTAGCGCGGCAGGAGAAGAGTGCCGAGGGCGTGGGCATGGGGGATTTATTCTGTACGTTTGATAGGCATCCTTTGAGTACCATTTTTTTCTTCTTTTCTAATACATGCCAACAGCGAAGAGTAAGAAACAGCGCCGTGTCGCTGCTAAGCGTCTGCGCAAGGAACAGGCTATGAACCCGGAGATGCTGGTGCCCAAGGTACCCGTTTACGAACAGACGGTGGATTTACCTGCGGGCGATGGCAGTTTGGGGGGCGCGGTGGATGCGGCGAGGGCGAGGGCGGAGTTGACAAAGGCGATGCGGGATAAGCGGCGCGCGGAGATTAAGGAGAAGAATTTCTTGAAGGCGATGGGGTAGATGGTGGGATTGAAGAAAGAGGGGATGGGGATGTGTATATGTATGATGAGGGTGGACTGTATCATATCATGACTTGGAATTCAAATGTGAACAAGGATAAATCGATTGAACCTAGACTTAAGATTCATACACTCAACTAAACGTAACCTAAGCTTTTCCCTCCCTTATCCTCACGCCAAAATACCCACACTATGCAACATCCACAAACGCCCTCTTCCGCCTCTCCCTCCCTTCCTCCTTATCTACATCCTCCAGTCTCACAAACCTCTTCTCATCCACCCTTTCCCCCACAAACCTGACCGCCGCAACATTGAACCCAATCAAATCCTTATTCCCCATCAACGTGCGCCTCAAATCCGCACGCATGTGCTCCAACACAGCCTTGAGTTCGCGACTCGACACAATCTGCTTTTGATGCGTCTTGAGCATGAAGAAGAGGACGCGGCATGTGAGCGTCACGTTCCACTGCTTGCGCACCCAGATGGCCAGGAACGTGAAGAGCGTGGGGAGCGATGAGAAAGGCAAGACGAGCAGGGCGTCGTGCAGCTGCGCGGCGGGGATTTTGGACAGTGTGTTGAGGACGTGGCGCTCGGCGGAGATGTTGCCGAGAGCCATGAAGAGCGGGTTGCGCTGGGGCGGCGCGATGTTGGGGTTGCTTTTACGTTGGATCTCCCAGTCGCGCATGGTGTCGAGGTCGACAAGGCCCAGGTCCAGGGCTTCTTGGATGCGCTCGCCAGCGGTGAGGGTGGCGGTTGTTTGCTTGGAGGGATCGACAGCTTCTGGGCGCTCACCGGTGATGTTCTCCTCGTCTTCAAGCGAAGTAGCGAGGGTGTTTTCGTAGAGTTCTTCGAGTTCGCGCTCGCGCTCTTCTTCGAGGAAGATGGGCTCGTCTGATTTACTCCAAATGCGTATACTCTTGTCGTGGCTCGCAGTAACCACAAAGTCGCCCGTGCGTGCCACCGTCATAGCCCAGATCTCGCCGTGGTGGCCTTTGAAGCGCTGGATTTGCTCGAATTTGTCGGCGTCCCATGACTTGATCGTTTTGTCTTTGCTAGCGCTGAAGAAGATGTGTTTCTCGTCGCCGTCGACGGGGTGCGGGATGAAGGCGATTTGCATGATGCTGTCTTGGTGGCCGAAGAGGGCTTTGTGGCAGTCGCCAAAGTCGAGGCCCCAGATGCGCACGTTCTTGTCGGCGGAACAGGTGGCGATGAGTTTGCTGTCGCTCGATATTGACATGTTAAGGACGGGGAGTTTGTGGCCATAGAGGTTGAGGAAGAGTTTTAGGGAGTCGACGAAGAATACTTTGACGGTGTTGTCTAGAGTTGCAACGGCGAGTAGTCTTGAGTCGGGTGAGAACTGGACGCTCAACACATCATCGTTGACTTTCAAAATGCGCGACTGAACAAGCTTGAGACGAGGCATTGTACGCTTCGTTCCCGGGTATCTCTTCTTGAACAATCTCAAAGTTCCAGAACTTGACTGTCTTGTCTGCACTTCCTGTGATGAGTGACTTGCCATCAGGGTGGACTTGCATGGTCCACACAGCTCCTTCGTGCGCCTGGATCTTGTCGAGTTGTGAAGATGCCGCAATGTCGTACAGCTCAATGTCGCCGTCTTTTGTTCCTACGACGACAATCTTGTCACCAGGTAAGAATGCACAGCAAAGTGCGTATCCACACTCCAACGTACGCAGACAATTTTGTGTTCGTACATTCCAGATCTTGAGACTTCCACTTGACGCTGATGCCAGCATGCGATCATCGGAACTTAGAGCGAGAGCGCGAACATCGTTCCTGTGACCAGCGAGCTCCACAGATAGTGTTCGGTTGTAGTCCGGTGCCTCTTCTGTCTTCGACTTGCCCTTCTGTGGTATCTCGTATATGTCGATGAGATTGTTGTTTGTGCCAACCAGTAATTGTAGCTTCTTGCTTTTCCTGGTATGCATCCATGATACTGATCGGACCTTGCCAGCCGTCCGCACCGTCACATACGGTACTATGACTTCACTAATCTCAGCGTCTGCGATGTTGATTTTGTCGTCGGCTTCCTCAATCTCCTGCACTTCTCCGTTTGCCTCACCCTTCGCCTTCTCCCTTCGCCTTCTCCTCTTTCGGGCCAAGCTTTTCCTCACTTCCTCTTCGCTCCGTATCCGCCAAATCTCCACAGCCTCTTTCCTGCACCATGAACTGCGATGTAGTCTGATCTCGCGTAGAATGCGATGCCTTGTGTTCGGTCCTTTCCTTGGCGGTATAGAATACCTCTTGTGGTAAGATATTGCTGTTCCGAAGCTTCGCCCACTGCAAATGCAGCTTGCCTTAGGCCTTGCAGGTCGATTGCCCAAACTTTGAGTTCGCCGTCGTTTCCTGCCGTCATACATCCGCTTCCGTCTGGTGATACTCCTAATGCCCAACATTCTCCATTTGTCTGTGCGATGTGTGTCTCGATGCAGTGCTGGGAGTTTACATCCCAGATCTTGATCAGGGCGTCCTTGCTGGTAGACAGTAAGAAGACCTGGTCTGTGTCCATCTCCGCATCTTCCTCGTCTTCTTGCGCTGTGCTAGCCGGGTGCAGGAAGTGCAGACCGGTGATTTGACCCTTGTGTCCTCGCAGCTTGAAGAGACCAGTTTCCGAGACCAGATCCCATATAACAATGTCCGTATCTTTCGAGCCACTTGCTAGCCGCACTCCAGTCTTGTCGAATGCTAGTGTCGTGACGGCAGA
The DNA here is from genome assembly GCF_000146915.1 of Parastagonospora nodorum SN15. NCBI lineage: Eukaryota > Fungi > Ascomycota > Dothideomycetes > Pleosporales > Phaeosphaeriaceae > Parastagonospora > Parastagonospora nodorum. Next base: position 1,168,142 of record NW_001884554.1, on the reverse strand, counting down.
TTTGTGTCCATTGAAGCTTATGATCGCGGTCGATGTTCGCGCATCCCAAATGCGTATGCTTCCGTCGGCGTACCCCACTGCAAAGACATCTGGGTCCACCTCACTCCGACATATAACAGTGACTTCATCTGTGCATGAAGCATCCCGCCACCGGCTCAAGAGCTCGCCCTTCTTCACATCCCAGCACAGAACTTCTTCGTTCGCGGCGGCGTATGCGCGTCCGGCGCCTGCAGGTCGATTCACTCCGGGCTGAGCCGCTCCTTCTGGGGTCCAGACTATGTTCGAAGTGGCAGTCGCGACCACTCCAAAGGAATCGGTCTGCTCATATTTGCTGTGAATACATCAGCAACAGTTCTGCTCTAGTTTCTGCCGCAACTCACGTGTATGATCTCACCATTGTTACGCCGTTGTTCGCAGTGGTGGAATTCTATAAGTGAAGAGAAAACAAAGGTGTTCAGCGCAGTATATACAGGCGCATATTCGTGACGATCCAAGTCTTGGTGGTTTGCGACACGGCGACGTCGAAGCTCTGAACTTTTCGCGAACTTTTTGGCAGGCATGATTGCGCTACTGCTGCAGGCGGACCCACCACACCAGACATCACTCCCGAGACTCCGCAACGCCCAAGCAGGCCACAGCTCCCCGCCATACCGAGCACCCCAACACACTGAAGCTATACAGCCACCATGCTTCTCCTCGACTACCAGAACGTGCTCATCGAGTCCCTGCTTCGAGACCGCGTGAACGGGTGCGGAATACCCCGCAACCTCCACCCAATGCCTGGCTAACGGCGCACAGAGGAGCTGCAGCGAACATTGACCAGGTCGTCTCCGACTTCGATGGCGTCACATTCCACATCTCAACACCGGAGAGCAAGTCAAAGATACTAGTGTCATTGCGCATCAAGTGCTACCAGGAATTGGTGCAGTATGGTGCCCAGTCAGTGCTCGAGCGCGAGTATGGACCCTACATTGTAGAGCCGGAGTCAGGATACGACTTCTCGGTGCAGGTGAACTTGGAGGACCTTCCAGAGGATCAGGGTATGGTCAATCGTACCTCAGAGTACCGCAGGGTGCTAACGCTCCAGCAGAGGGCAAAGATGACCTTGTCCGACGCGTGTCCCTCCTCAAGCGCAATGCCATGGCCGCACCCTTCGAGCAGGCCTTTGACGAATTCCACCAGTTGCAGGAGGAAGCCTCCAAGTATACTTCAGAGGCCGCGCCGCAGGGTATTGCCGAGGGCGGAGAGACACGGGCAATCCACTACCGAGAGGAGGAAGCGATATACGTAAAGGCCAGCCACGACCGAGTGACAGTCATCTTTTCAACCGTTTTCCGAGAAGAGACTGACAGGATATTTGGCAAGGTCTTCTTGCAGGAGTTCGTCGATGCCAGGCGGAGAGCTATTCAGAACGCACCACAAGTGCTGTTCAGGAATGAGCCACCACTTGAACTGCAGGGATTCCCGGGCATCAGTAACTCGACCTCTGGAGAGATTGGCTACATCACTTTTGGTAAGACAAATTGCAAGTCGAACTGTCCTAGAACTAACATCAGCAGTCCTCTTCCCTCGCCATCTGACAAAGCAGAGACGCGACGAAGTCATCTCGCACATTCAGACCTTCCGTGACTACTTCCATTACCACATCAAAGCGTCCAAGGCTTTTATCCACTCTAGGATGCGCAAGCGGACGGCCGACTTCCTCCAAGGTATGTGCCGATATGTGCTAATAAGCTGAAGCATATGCTAACGATATGCAGTCCTCCGCAGAGCAAGACCAGAGGCTGAGGAGAAGGAGCGCAAAACTGCTAGTGGCCGAACCTTCAGGGTACAAGCATAACCGAAATACCATGCAGTGTAATTGGATCAGGCTGCTCTCGAGAAGACACATTTCTATCGCTAGCCGTATGCGTTATGGTAGCGGACTTGATAGCGGCGGCCGTGAAGTGAAAGTGATGATGCTGAAGTGGCGGGAGACCAGGGTGCGAGAGGACGAGAGAATCACAAATTTTGATCAAAGCAAGCAAATATACTCCATGCTTTCATGTTCTTGGCCGACCTGTGAATCCACTGGAGTTGCTCCCCAAAGCTGCCCCCCCATTTGGAGTGCACAGACCAAGTGCGTCAGTCGCGACTTCCACTTTGGACGCGTTCAAGCTTAATTGTTCCAACTCTCTCATTCCACCGCTGCTGATACAACATTCTCCTTTATACAAACCCGCCACGATGTCCGAAGGAACGAGGCCCAAATATGACAACCTCCCCGGCATTGACACTGCGCCCGACATCTACGAGACCCCCGATCTCGCCGAAGATGTCTCGACAATTCAGGCATCGACTGTTGTTTCCGAGGACGAAGACGGCGAGTCCGCGCTGGATCGCCAGCGATTCCAGACCGATCAAGCCCGCAATCGATTTCAGCCCTCCAGAGTAGACGCACAAGGTGTTGACTTCTCCGACAACATTGCTGCCCAGCGCCGGTCGTATCGCACAACCACCCGGGCTAGGCGGCGTCGAGGCGAGATCCTAGGCGATGACAGCGACGAAGAGCAAGAGAGCTTCGAAGCTAAACTCAACAGAGTGAAAAGAGAGCTGCTAGAGCTCGAGAACGAGTACGAGCGGAGGGTTGAGACAGGAGACAAGTCGCAGATTGAAGAGCTTGATCCGAAGCAGCAGATGGAGTACATTTCGAACAAGGTCGACTCAATATACACAATGCGGCGAGGAGGCGCTCGGGGTGCCGAGGCACAACTCGACAGGACTGTCCAGAAGTTTAAAGACTACAAGCCCTTTGATCCAAGCCCGAGGATCACCAAGATCGTCGCGAAACAGCCACCCCTGCCCGGTACACAAATACAGAGAAACCAGCTGGAGTATGTCCTTAACCAAGCGGCCGATTTTGACAAGAGGATCTCGCAATTGGAAAACAACCTAGGCTTGAACGGAAACACAATGCCTGAGCTGAGCGACAAACCATCATTCCCTGTCTTCACCACACTGCAGACATTGGAGCAGACACTTGGCCTGCTTGGAGATGCCTCAACAAACAACCTCGAAGGTGCGATACAGCAGATTAGGAAGCTCACGGCGGATGCCGAGCAACTCAAGGCAACACGAGAGGACGCTGCCCGCACAGGCTCAGTTTCGAGTGACGGAACTTCACCGGCATACCCAGATCAGGAGGCCAAAATCAATGCTCTATACGGCACACTACCCTCCATCGACAAGCTCTCTCCTGTACTGCCTTTGATCCTGGAGCGTCTGCGCACCTTGCGTCTTGTACATACGAGCGCGTGGCAGGCTGACGAAGTCTTGACAGCACTGGAGGCACGCCAGTCAAGGCAGGAAGAGGAGATCAAGAAGTGGGAGAAGCAGCTCGTTATCGTGGAGAAGGATATGGAGAAGGCCACAACGACTATGCACAGCAACATGAAAGTCGTAGGCGATGATGTCAAGAAGATTGATGCGAAGGTTGAGAAACTGCTGAGTGGTGGCAGTGCATAATGAGTAAGATCAATGACATGTTCCGTACATGTAGACGAGCAAACACGATGCCGAGCCGTGTCCATAGTAGGTCTTGACCTGCGAGCTTTATATACCCCCTTGCACTTCATGAAGCACGTTACATACAGCCAATATACCCCAGAATCGTCTCACAATTTCAACATTATTCCATTTCTTTCGTCTTTCACATCACCATGTAATGGTCTATTACCCACGCTATCGTTCAATCCGCACACATTGTACCATTAACAACATCACGGACAGGCGAAGTGGCTGAATCGAATAGCATGCAAGGCTGTGACAACTCCGTTAATACTCAGATATTGCCACGGTTTGGCACATCGAACTCCGCCACACTTGTGACGATAGTGTCAGCTGGTGCTAATTTGTTGGCAGGTCATGACATGTCACGATGATGTATGTCAACTGAGTCTGCCTTGCAAGGCTATGTCGCTGTTCTCGCTTCCGGTCAAGATGCAGGCATGGCCAATGGGGGTCTGTCAGGCTGAAGTGGCGTGGACTGCATGACTTCTCAGCGTTTAAGCACTTAGAGCTCGATTTCTGCTTCCTTCTTTCTAACAACTGTCAAGTTTCTTGATTCCTGTTCGAGTTTGGAACTATCGCAATTATCGAGCTGCCTGCATCGAAGTCGCATGTCTGAGGCGACAAAGCTATCTAACCTTCGTAAGTTATAGACCTGAATTAGCTAGCCTTACTCTTAAATAACTTAGGCTCCTATCTAGTTAAGGAGATTCAGAAGATAGCTGCGTATCGCCGCATTAAACGACCTATCTTTGTCTTTCACAAAGCTGCACTATCAGTCCATAACGTTACGGCAAGACAGTCATCTCAGCACAGCGCCAGAGCCTGTGAACACCAAGACAGCGCATTCTTGGCAAGCAAAATCGTTGGAGCTGGTCACTTTTATCTCCGCCGGTACACTTTCCAACTTGCGATTCATGATGGAAGACGAATTCATGAGCATGACGGATCGGGATTTGTACCGACAAGGACTATCAACGACAACAAGAGGAGCCCTGCCTACGCTTCCTCTGTCAAAGCTGGTCGCAGAGAGTGCGCAGAGATCGCTTTGGTCTCCTCAGAGTGATGATCGGTCGATTCGGGAGGATGACTGGTACCCTCAGAAGGAAGATCTGTCATTTCAAGAGGATGGCCGGTTCGCCTTTGACCTCCCTCATTCGGAGTATGAGAGGGCTCTCATGCGTCCCTATGCTGGACCCAAGAACAGGGCTGCAACGACATTGAGCACGCAGTTTGATCTGACAGATCCGCCAAACACGACATCCCATGGTGAACCCCGGAGCTTTGCATTCTATCATAACTTACAAAGCAGAAGGGATTTCTGATACTTCTCAGTCCTCTGGTAGTAGCTCTCTGACGTGTCCTCGTGGATGCAGGAACAATTTTCGTAGGCCAGGAGATCTTCGCCTTCACATGCGTAGCCATGAGGGCCCATTCCTATTCTGCTCACACCCTGGTTGTACAATGAAGTTCTACAGAAGGGACAAGCTCTCCTACCACCTCAGAACTATGCATACGACCTTAGCACCCGGACCAGTAACAGAATACACTCATAACACTGAGCTGGAATCCGAAGTAGAGGTACCCGAAACAGACTCTGGCGAAACGCACTGGGATCACATCCCGTATGAAGACCTCAGAAGTCTAAGCTTCAGCACCTCTAGCAAGTCTTCGTACGCGAGGTCGGTCTTCAGTAATGCTTCCTTAGGTTCCTCGGACACAGACCTATCGAAACACAGCGGTTACTCAACTGTGCAGATCAAAAGAGCAACAAAGGAACTTATCAGTATCCTGCAAGATAATGCAGTACTAACCCTACTGTACGAGAGCGGCATTGCTCATCCCAACATTGGGCCACAGGTGCTTGAGAGAAAACTCCGCTACTTCTTTAAGGAATATGCCGATCTACTCAGCAGGGTGGCAGTTGGTAGCACCCTAAAATCTCTAGCGTCTCAACTAGTCAGAGTAAAGGCAAGGGCTGTAGCTCGGTCCATTATGCAGCACCATGTTGCGGAATCGAGTAACATGAGACAAATACTAGCTCCGGACTTGGAGCCGAGCTCTCAGGGAGAGTCTGACTCTAGCTCAATTGACGAGCAAGGATTCGAAGATATTGTTGCCTTCCGCAACTTCTTACTTGAAGGCGAACCATTCAGGGAGTTGCACGTAAAGATACGATCCTTCGTAGAGTTCCAAGACACGAAATCCCAGATCTCCGAAGGCAATGTTATGACTAGCTTGGAACACGCCGAATTCGAAGTAAGCCATGTTAAGACTGAGAAAAGTGGTACCGAAGCTCCAACCGACATTCACAAAGATTGTCATACACATACTACGACAGAGAAGGGGCGCGATGGGCGACTCTGGAGTGGGCTAAACGTATCTCGAAGACTTCAAACAATGGCAGAGTGTGTCAGGGAAGTGGGCGCATCCATGACGATAGCGTTGGGGCTCATAGAGCCGATCAAGCAATCTGGCACAACACGAATTAGATGGGAATGTGTACGTATGGGGCCAACAGGTCATGCGTACAACTTTGCCGAGTGATAATGATAACTGACGAGTGGTAGAGGTGTGGTGAAACATTTTTTGACGACGTCCGTGAGATCCGCGAGGGTGGCATAGCAATGCTTGTCGAAGAGATGCGTCGCACAGGCATCAAAGTAGCTGCAACTTCGCGGAGTCAAGGCCCTACGAAAACAACCTTCAATTTCACAACCCCAAGTTTTGCAAGAAATATGGCTCAAAAGATCTCAGCAGCGTTCCGTAAAAGCCCTGCTTCTCAGAGCTTGCCTTTTTCTACACCGCAAGTAGGCGTTTCTACAGCATCGAGTCCTCCTTCACAACAGACTCTCCAGATGATGACGTGTACAAAGACCGGGCAGTATGGTTATCACCTTGACCAGGACGAGATCCATGATGTTAGTACGGACCAGGAACTCTTCGAATTTATAAAGAAGCAACTATCTCGACGCCGTGGTCACCTTCTCAACTTCTTCTCTTGGACATGCCTCCAGGAGGTCTACTTTCGCAAAGTAAGTTACTCTGTTGTTGAGGCACGGCGCCCAGTTTTCGCTGACCACCTACGCTCGCAGTTCAATTACTGGGGCAGCAGTGCGGAAATTAGCGTATTAGGGCCTACTTGTCCGACACACCATACATGTGATTGTATCCCTCCAGTTACGATGGTCGAGCCGGAGCCCGGAGCAGAGTATCGCTGTACGCCCGCGGGCCCATTAAAAACTTGCCCTCCGATTGCATCTCACCTATTGATGCACTGGCTCGATAGACCAGGATGTATTACCCAAGGACAGACATGGGTACTCGCACAACTGCCCAAGCGAAACTGCGGGGAGCTGCAAGCCAAAGTCAACGAACGCACCGAGGGATGGGGTCTCGTTCTCAAAGAAGGCCCAAACATTCGCATGGTCACCGGTATTGTCTTTTCTATTGTGATCATCAGTGTACCTTTCGTTGTTCTTTGGTCTTGTCTAAAACACAGCATACAAGACGGGTTTAGTGTAGGTCAGTACATGATCGCAGCTGCATTGGCATTACCCGCTGTACTTGTCTTGAATCATGTACAGGGTGGTGCGTGAACTGGGTAACGTTTGTGTAAGTACGATGCAGAAGTGGGTTTCATATATTGCATACATTGTAATCTTTCTACAAATCACAACCCACCCGGCCACATCTACTGCTAAAGTGAGATATAAGAGACTACCCAAGAATGGAAATCTTTGCTAGAGTGAGAGAAAAGCGCAAAACACATTGGACGGTATGCTCGTGTCATGACGACCAATGGCAGCTGTTGCTGGGGTTGATGCAGCTTATATTTACCGACCACCCAGCGTTTATGACATCAATGTCTTCTACCTTCTTCCGACCACGATTTCTTCACGTCTCTTCCTATTTCTCTGCGATTGGGCCGTCGCGCATCTCGACGTCGTTGCTTGCTATCGTGCACGCGGAATACCTATACGACTCAAGTGGCTAACCCGAGCAGCGAAGTGTTCAGCCTTGTAGCCTTGCAGCCTTGTTTAAAGAAAAAAAGAGAGCCATCTAGTCGTTCTATCAGCCAAAGTAATAGATTTTGCTCTAAACGCCGTATTAGTATCCAGAAAGAATGTGCCGGGTCCATCGCAGGGTTTATGTTAGGGAGGATGGCCATCGTTCGACGTATGAGGAGGCTTTTTTTCCCTGCGAGAAGGCTCGAAAGGGCAGGCTTTGCTCGAATGTCCGCACGAGGATCACTGAGTACGATCCTAGAAAAGGCTCAAATGTTCCGGATTCGCTTCCCTCACCGATCGAGCCTCCATCATCAACCACTCACCTTTCCCCACCTTCATCAACTGGTGTTCGAGTGCCGTCGTCATCAGAACACAGCCGATTCTCCTCGTCATCAGCCGGTAGCGAATATTCTTCATCAGACCATAGCCAATTCTCATCATCCTCGTCATCGTGGTCTCATTCTGGCTCGGCCCGAGCGTCATCCTTCAATGTCACGAAAGTCACCCCCCAGGTCTATCAGGACGAACCCGGTGTCGCGGTTCGAAGTTCAAGGCTAGCACCCATAACCTTTGGAATTCAAGCGGTTCTCCCACAACTTCCTGAACATGACGCAGTCGACTTTAAAAATACTATGCACGGGTATTACGTTGAAGATGAAGAAGGTGCGCTACCTTTAGATGGTCGAAACCGGTCAAAATTGCACATCCGTGACGGCAAAGAGCGATTGCGAAGTGAGCTTCAAGGAGAGTTACATCCACGATTCATTCAAACCCTTGAGAAAGTTGATCGTGAGGCAGCGGAAGAAAGAGTATATGGTCTGGAAATTTCCCAACATGCTCGGGGGCGGAACAGAAGAGATTTATTACAAGCAGAGCTCTCACAGAATGAGCAACGGGGCGCTCACATTCAGAAGCATAAAATTGTGGAAGGCGAAAGCAAGGCCTCAAGAGCATTGATACAACCGGCTACCCAGCGCATACATGCTCCACCACACGTATCGTTCCCACCAAATTTTGTCTTAAAGCCAACATCAGCTCGTCAATCTTCATTATCATCCGAAATTCCGTCCGCGTATCAGGACACATCTCAGTATAATCCTTTTGCTCCAGCAATTACCTATCCTGGACCATCACCAGCTATTTATCAAGACCCATGGGAGGACGACGATGTGATGCATGGTCATAGCCGCAGAAGATGGAGCGACAGATCGAACTCCCACGTCAGATCCAAAACAACCGTTAGAGCAACGACCGGTAAGCCGACGGCGGGTGCGCCAGAGATCGATGAAGTAGCGATGAATGATCCGAAAATTTCCGAGCATGACAGGTTAGTTACTGATACTGTAGTTCCTGTATCCCGGGACAAAGTCATTGACACAGCCGACATGCTGTACAATACCGCAGCTGTTCAGCAACAAGACCGCCTATATCATGCTACTCCACTGGAGGTTACAGAAAGTTCATCAAGCGTGAAGACTCCCATGCCATCTTTGTCCACCTTGTCGACAGATTTTTCTCGACCAGTAAGTACTATCTCTATGTTACACAAGCGAGAAAGAGCTAACGACAGCAAGCAGAGTCTAGCAAATCAGGATGCTGCAGTGCTATTCCAAGAGGTCACACCAAGTTATGCTGATCTTTCACCGCAGCAGGTCAGCGGAAGCAGTGCCGTTGAAGGCAGTGAGGATCGCAAGACAATTGAAGAAGAGCACATGTTGCTAGCACCAAGCACATCGCCCCCTCCTTCCTCCTATCGAACACAAATTGGCAATCTAGCTGTCTCGATACGTGCTACTCTAGTCAGTCTGGGGTATCTAGAGACCCCGTTGAAGGAAGGGTACATCAGGCTTAGATGGCAGTGTGTAAGTATGCACTCGGCTCTTTCCTTGGCAAACACTACTTGTCACAACATTATATCACATCAGCTAACTGATGAACAGAAGTGCAAAGAGAAGTTTTCCGGTGATGTGTTTGAGTATCGCGAGGGTGGAGTTGATAGGCTCATTGAACGAATGGAACAATCTACAGGATGTAGGGTAGGCGCCACTTCGTACAACCAAGCGACGACAAACCAGCGATACGCATTTCGAACTCCTGCTTGGACGCGGGGAATTACCCAGAAGGTGTCTTCTACCTTTAAACGTCTCGTAGGTGTACCACCAGGCCTGCCGCAGCATAGGCAAGCTGGTACAAGCACGGCTTGCGCTCTCCAAGCCATAGAATTGCAGACGCCGCAGCAGAACCTGCACTTGATGGCATGCATGCAGCGTGGCCGGTATCTTCGGACCGTGCATCAGGACCGCATCGATGACATCTCTAACGATCAAGCGCTTTTCACCTTCATGCAAAAGCTATTGGCGAGACACAGGGGACGCATTCGCAAAATATTCTCCCTCAAATGTGTACAAGGCATATACTTTGTCAAAGTAAGCATACAAGTCTTGTCGTCTTCAAGATCAAAAGTGCTAATCCACTTTTAAGTTCCGCCTTCGAGCAGGTGGGAGTGCAGAGGTCCGCAACCACGAACCTTGCTGTACTTCTTCAACGCAGAGGATATGCGAGTGTTTGCCACCAGCACCAAAAGTCGAGCCATCTCCAGATGCGGAGTACAGATGCGCCCCAGCTGGTCCGCTCGACATATGGCCTCCAGTTCTCTCTGAAGAATTGATGCACATGCTCACGTCGCCCCAATGCATAACTCCCAAGGAGACTTTTGTGCTCGAACAACTACCCAAGCGTACCAAGGGAGAGCTGATAGGGACCATTGGTCGACCAGCAGAGGGCTGGGGCATACATTTCCAGGAAGGTTGGGACTTTGATCTACTCATTGGTCTTGTCCTTGCTGTCTTCTTGTTGGCCAGCTTACTGTTCGCCGTACTTTGGAGCCACTTCAAGCTTGATGTTCAGGGCGCGTTCGGAGTGAGTTCGTATATGGTTACGGCTTCGGGTATATTCGTCGCATGGTTCGCGAATAGGGCTGGGAAGTTAGGATAGCCGTGTGAGCACAACATAATCACCCATGTACACAGGACCTATTATTTTCATTCTGCATATGTCTGCTGATGTACACATAGACGCTTCTCTTGCAATTTTCGGGATGGATACACACTCATTGTCCACAGCCTCATTCTGTCATGTTTCGTGATCAACGTCAATAGCTTTATCACCTAATTGCTTCCGCCGGTTCGACCAATTCCGTGGACATGAATCCGAACTGACGTCGGCATGTCAGAAACCAAGCCAACCAGAGTACGTGGGCTCTCGCACACGCTATTTCGCTTCATGTGACGCGGAACATCATTGTTTCTTTTGGATACGGCCATCATGAAATTAAGTTTGCGATTCCGTAAGCGAAGCATCTGTCATCGGTGTGGAAGAATTAAGGTTTTGGCTGGTGACGCCAGGGTGGTGTGAGGCGGGCGATGCCCCACTTTTATTTCTAGCGAACTTTTGTCGTTCATAGATAGCTCTTGAAGCTGCTTGCGAGCCGACCTCGTTCCGCTTTCCACATCAGTCCCGAAGGAAAGAATCCGAAATGGCGAAGCGTAAGAATCGCGCGCCTTCCAATGGCCAGCCCAAGAAGAAGAGGGCCATTTCCGACGACGAGGCGCATAAGAATTTCCGCAGCGGCTTGTTCGATGGCAAGGTGCTCGAGAGCTATACGAAGTACTACGCAGAGTCGCAACCGTACGCAACTATCCCTCTTGCTATAGTTTGGCATGTCTGACTAGTATCCCAGCTATAAGCATGCCGTCATCCAAAACCTCATCGACGACAAGCTCCTCCGCAATGTCCGCAACGAGATTCGCGAGCACATCCACTTCACACCCAAAGAGACGGATATCTACAAAATCCACCAGTCGGGCGATCTGGCCAATCTCGATGGCCTTGATGATTCGGCGCTCAAGCGATTGCCGAGCTTGCTCACGTTGCGCGATTCGCTGTACTCGTCCGCGTTTCGCAAATATCTATCTGGCATAACAGGGTCTGGCCCATTGAGTGGTGTGAAGACGGATATGGCTGTGAATGTATACACACCTGGATGTCATTTGCTATGCCACGATGACGTCATTGGCAGTCGGCGTGTGAGTTGGATTCTGTATCTACTCGATCCTGATATTGAGTGGAAGGCGGAATGGGGAGGCGCATTGCGACTGTACCCCACGGAGCAGCTGACGACACCGGAGGGTGACGAAGTCAAAGTTCCCCAGCCAGACTTCTCGCTATCGATACCACCAGCCTGGAACCAATTATCGTTCTTCACAGTACAACCTGGAGAGAGCTTCCATGACGTTGAGGAAGTATATCGAAGGGGCCTAGAAGAGAAAGTAGAGAATGATGGAGGGCGTATCCGTATGGCAATCAGTGGTTGGTTTCACATACCACAAGAAGGCGAAGAGGGCTTTGAGGAAGGTCTCGAGGAGAAGCTCGCAGAGAAGAGTTCGCTCGCACAATTGCAAGGAGGAAAGGCAGACGTATTCGATGAGCCACAGTCGCAATGGGTTGACATCCCCGACTGGGAAGAACAGGCAAAGCAGGAGGATGACGAGCTTACCGAGAACGAGATCGACTTCTTGATCAAGTACATGAACCCAAATTACCTCACTCCAGACACTGTCGAGGAGGTCTCAAAGACTTTCTCCGACGATTCATCGATACGACTGGCCGACTTCTTGTCTGTCAAGTTCTCTACCAAGCTCTGCGAGTACCTCGAATCGAAGGATCACGAGAAGAATCCCGCCCTACCGGCCAACCCACACCACAAAGAATCAAAAGTTGGGGTTGCACGACCACCTCACAAGCATCGCTATCTGTACCGCAAGGCCATACAGCCTATACCGACAACACCATACCCCGAGAGTGATGGGATGACACCTTACGATGATCTCGTCGATGTTCTCTTCCCTCATCCCGCGTTCACCAAGTGGATCTCTCTCGCAACTGGTATAACGCTCACCAAGAGCAACATTTTTGCGCGCCGCTTCCGACGTGGTCTAGACTACACACTCGCAACTGCATACGAGGAAGAAGACCCACAGCTAGAAGTGTGTCTCGGCATTACACCATCGAAAGGCTGGGGCGATGAAGACGAGGAGCCAGAGGAGGAGAAGCCACAGAAAAACGGCAACAGTAGCAAGAGTAAAGGAAAAGGCAAGGCTAACGGGAAAGCACCTGCCCAACCAGAACCCAAGCCCGAGGAAGAAGTCGGTGGCTACGAAATGTACATGGCTGGCGAAGACGATGAGGATCATCCGACCATTCCTACATCGCACAACGCTACAGAAACTGGTGCCGGACAGCGTCGCAAGGCCAAAGCTGATCCTGCAATCTACAAGTCTGCAGCTGACGACGAGGACGATGGCATCTTGTTCAGTCAGCCTGCTGCTTGGAACAATCTGGCGATCAACTTGAGAGACAAGGGTGTCCTGAGGTTCACGAAGTATGTCAGTAAGAGTGCGAAGGGTGATCGATGGGATGTGTGTGCGGAGTACGGTGTTGAGTTCGGTGACGATGAAAGTGATGAGGAAGATGAGGAGTAGGGAATGGAAATGAACGAGTGGATGCAAGCATGATGTTAGGGACGATGTAGACGAAGATCCAATGATACGTACGTTTTTATGACTTCTTAAGAGCTTTCAAAATGTCGAAATGATTACGGAACTCGTTTTCCCTCAATGCCAGGCATCCTGACCGAATCCGAAGAGGTGAGTAGGTTCCGATTTACCAACGGCCCGGCACCGTGGGATGGTCTGCCGAGCCTCCGAACAAGCTCATCTCGCAATCTCAGATTGCGCTAGTTCTTCCTTCTTACTATAGACTACTTCATCTCACGACTAGCTTACCTTCAGAGCGATGCATGTAAAATGTATTGCAGTTTTCGTGTTCGCAGTCGAACCTGTTCCTGCGAGCTTTCTAAGAGCCGCGGCTTTACCCCAGCCCCACATTCCCCACATTCGTTACATATGGGGAATCTGGAGACTATAATGCAGGTGTTGGCCGAGCTCACGTTGCCTTTTGTCTTTATGTCGATCTTCCTTTACGTCAATCTTTCCAGCAGCAAAAGAACCTTCGGTCGAGATCACACGTCTCGTTCTTTGAGCTGAGTACTGATAAATGACCCGGTTCCATCGATCCGCACTCAAAATCCCTAAAGTCAATCGGCCGACCTAGTTTCCGAATATGGCATCGACAGATCGCACACTCACGCATCCTACTCTTGGTCGATCCCTGCGCGGCAAATCTACCGCTTCCTCGGTCCAGTTCAGAAACCTCAAATACGCAAGGATACCAGCACGGTATCAGGACTCCATTGCGGACGACACTATAAATCCAGGACAGGACGGCATCGTCGACGCAACCAAGTTCGGCCCATCATGTCCGCAAAAACGTGGCGCTCAAGCGTGGGATCTTACACTAGTCGGCAACGTCAGCCTGCTGTGCGAGCAAGGACAAGGCGAGACTGAGGCAATGGACGAATTCGAGTGCTTACACATCAACGTCACGACGCCAAAGTCTTGCCTGAATCCCCCGGCCACCCAGGAATATTGCAGTCTCCCAGTCTTTGTTTGGGTTCACGGTGGCGGACTGAGTATAGGCAGCAATAGCTGGCCGCAGTACGACCTGCAAAAGTTTGTCGATAGGAGTGTTGAGATTGGCAAACCTATCGTTGCCGTTTCGATAAACTATCGAGTCGGGCTGTTTGGATTTGCGGCTCATGAAGAGCTGGATGCAGGGGGTAACATGGGATTTAAAGATCAGGTGTTGGCGTTCCGCTGGGTCAGGAAACATATTGCTGGCTTTGGTGGAGATCCTACGGATATTGTTGCCGCGGGGGAGTCAGCGGGCGCGATATCTTTGTCGACGTTGCTTTGCGCTGAAGTGGGCACCGAAGGATTGTTCGATCGAGTGATCCTCATGAGCGGCGATGTAACACTTCGAAAGCCAAGAAAAATGTGGTGGCATCAACAGATGTACAAAGACCAAGCCGCCAATCTGGGCATCGACTATACAGAAAAGACGGGTCTGAAGACGAGGCTGAGAGATACCGACGCAGAGACTCTTACTCAGCAGCTACCCCTGGCAGCGCATCATTGCGGACACATCAATGGTGATTTTCTCAGAGAAGATGTCACATCCACTGTCCTGGCCGATGGAAAACGAGCCGAGCACAAGCCAGCTTGGTGTAAGGAATTCGTCATGGGAGATACCGCACATGACGGCACAGTCCTCAAAGCGCGAATACTAGACCACCCACAAGTCCTAGAGCGACTGAGAGCGGCATGCTCTAAATACTTGACGAAAAGCGAAACCGAACGACTACTAGCTGCGTACAAACTCGCCGACCAATCCTCACCCGACCAACAACGAGATGCATTACTTCGCCTGGCTTCCGAGCTCCGTTTCCACGACCCAGTGTGTAGAGCATATAAAGGTTGGAAGACGTCATCTCCAACCCGAGCCGCTTTCCGATACCACTTCCACATCCCCAACCCTTTCGAAGGCAGCTTCAAAGACATCGCCTCCCACGAACTCGACGTAGCGTTCTTGCTACAGCATTTCAACGATCAGCTCAGCGAACAACATCGGCAGCTTTCACAAGCCATGGCAGATCAGTTCCTCAGGTATATCCATGGAGAGCCTTGGGCTGCGCGAGGCAAAGTGGTGGTTTTCGCGAACGAGGGATTGATTGAAGTGGATGAAGAGGAATACGATTGGAAGTATAGAGATGGGCGGGGCGCGGTGCTTGATGGAATCGATGGAGACAGGCTGTGGAAGGTTGCGGATATGTGGCAGGGGGTGAGGAGTGAAGATGAAGAATGGGAAGGGTTTGCGAAACTGTGAGATCGGGCTACACGCCAGCGAATGGCCATCATTGGTTTTCTGACGGGTGGTGTTCTGTGAGTAATAACTTCATGATATGACACCAAGATAAGAACACAGTTAATCTTCTGAGACAATTTTGTGAGCTAGTGGACTGTATGACACTGTTTTGATTGGCCTTTTAAAGGCATCCATGGATGCTCCTTAGTGAACAAGGAAATTCAGCTTTGCACATTTGCGGGAGAACATTAACTTATATTCTAATACATGCCTTCTAAGCTTGCTTGTTCATCCTGCCACATTTGTATAAAAGGTCACTTAGCTGGAGTGTATCCCATTCACTTGATCCATGGGTATGGGAGCATTGTTAAGCGTGCCAATAAGGTCTGTAGACTAACGCACTAGCGCTAATGACAGTCACTTCGTTCCTTACGTGCCACTCCCGAACAAACACCTGGGCAAGGTCTAGCCGATTGAGACATGTCACTCAGAAGAACTCTACAAGTGGCGTCCCGCCGCATCCGCATACAATGCATGTCTCCACTTAGTACTTCAAGCATACAGGTGCCCTGCGAACCACCACTAACGTCACGTCTTCCTGAAAGCGCACTGAAAAGGGGGATACGAATGATCCAAACAGAGAGCCCCGGCAAGTCCTTGCGCCGCATCTCATTCCTTTGCAGGTCATTCTAACGTTGTTGTAGGCTTTGACCCTCACCATTACACAAATGGTCGATGGCTCCACCGCGACACGTCAGAGCGACAAGCACGCTTCATACAGTTCGATTTTGAAGCCCTTTGTCAACGAGTCATCCAATCATGTCCTGGCGCAACCTCAATAACCTCGTGCGAGAAGAAGGAGGGCGGCTTCAACAGAGTGTTTGTCTTTCACACAGACAATGCGAAAAGTGTCGTTGCAAAATTACCTTTCTCCGTAGCGGGACCTAAAACGCTTACGACTAAGTCCGAGGTTGCGACCATCAAATACTGTATGGCTTGAACCGCATTATCATAGAAGTGACTAACAGTGCCACTATGTTAGTACAGAAGAAAACTCGCGTTCCTATCCCCACAATCCTTGAATGGAGTGATGATGCGCACAACAGCATTGGTAGCGAATATATCATCATGGAGCATGCTACTGGTGTGTCGCTGCACGAACGATGGCCAACAATGGATCTGAACGAGCGAATAGGCTGTATCAAATCCATCTACATGAACATGAAAGAAGTCGCTGAGCTCAAATTCTCGGCCTACGGAAGCATTTATCCAAAGAAAGCAGCTGGTGCTATCTCAAAATTGTCGTTAGACGAAGATCACTGCATTGGGCCACATTGTGGACCTAGGTATTGGGACTGTGGCGTCGGAAGTGAGAGATGCTATAGGGATGTATCACCGAACCAGGGACCTTGTGAGTCATATCGATCACAAAAGCTCTTCATTTCACTTACCGGTTGCACAGGGCTCAATCTTGGCGCATTCTGTGACGGTCTCGTTGATACAGGAAGATCCAGGATACCATCAGCGCAACCTTCAAAACCAGCCATGTTACAAAGGGAACATCAAGATGCACCATGAGCTACTAGAAAATGCCCGTGTAGTTATCTCAAATATGGCTGAGGACCCGAGAATCCAAGCCGCATCCCAACCAGTACTATATCACCCCGACCTCCACAAGAGAAACATCTTCGTCTCCAAAGAAGATCCCGAAATCGTCACAGCTATAATCGACTGGCAATCATGCAGCATCGAACCGGCATTCTGGTACGCGGATGAAGTCCCGGACTTTGCGCAACCCGTTCCTGATCCCGAGTGCGCGGACAAGATGGAGCCAAAAAGTGAGGTATGTGCAAAGGGCATACAGCGCGAGTATGCATTTCCTCATACCAAGCATTGCGAAAGTTATGTCCATGGATGAGTCCCTCTTTCGGACCAATGCGTTTTGCATACAGCACATGGAATTTTGGCGCTGTTGCTCTCTGCGAAGAGCTCATCCAGACAGCTCTGCACTGGGACGAGCTGGGCCTGGCGGGATCGTGTCCATTCCTTGTACCCAACGAAACCGAAATTGCTGAACATCGTGCAGACTACGAGAAGTTCCAATTTGTACAACGGCTGAAGCACAGTATTTCCCAGGCTTTGGAGTGTGGGACAGATGGCTGGGTTCATGCCGATGACTGGGAGACGACGAAGTCAACATACAGGGAAGCTTACAAGGCGATGGTACAGGCCATCTTAGAAGAAGAGGATGTCGATGATGATGAGCCGGTTAAATCAGAAGCAGATATCAGAGAACTTTGGCCCTTTTGATCTAGATCTGTTAGATACCTGATTCAGCCAAAATCGGGAACAATTAATTCAATTCAATCAATTTGATCCTTTGAGCCCCAACAAAGGTAACAACGAGCCATGTGTATCGATCTTGTGCGCAGGATGGTTTATACCATCAGTCTGACAAGCACCAATGTCAAGTATTGAATTTTCCATTCACTAAAGCGCACCTGGATACAATCTGTCAGCACGAGAATATCACATCTCAAGACAGGTTAATAGGTCAATTACACTGCCCTCTCTCTCAAAAGAATCAACCATAAAACGACGCCATCCGTCCATACAGTCTCGAATGGTCCAAGTGCCGTCAAAGCGGAAGCATGCATACAATCAACTAGAAAAAAATACAGACCCCAGAATTAAAAAGGATCGCAGCACCGAACACTCTTCCCGCTAAAATCCCGGCACCTGTCGTGGTTCTGGTCACTGAGACAGAAGAGGTTAACGAGTACATCAACACGGCTGCACAACTTGCAGCATGGAGATGGATGTGTACTGCGCCAAGTCACAGCCGGCAAAGGCGGGTCAGTAGTGGCGTCAATGCCAGGTACGTTCCGGGTGGACATATGTCAGCTTTACACGATTGAGGCTAGGCATGCGACATCAAAGCAGGCCTGGTTGATAAGAGCTTATCCCGACAGAAAGGCAGAGAGGGTCTGCGGCTTCCTGAGCATGTGCACGACACATGCGACTGCATTAAGGGTGGGCAGATAAACATGTCCGGAGGCAGAAATGGGTAGGAGAGATCGAAGAGAGGGAATTGCGCCGACGTTGAATATTTTTTCTGTCATGTGGAACATGGTGCTCCTATATGGAGGAGAGGGTGTTGCTGAGCAGAGGATGTCGGAGGGCATTGCAGGCGGGCATAGGGACGGCATATGAGGCCCAAATTGTTTAGCTGGACAGATTGATGGATGTAGTGGTGGA